>NW_028143593.1:0-66000 GCF_977018435.1 Lepisma saccharinum
TTTCAGATAGGAGGTTCCAGATAAGGTCAAAAACTACATACTCAGATCTTCACCAAACGTTGCAGGGATACTTTGCATGTCAAGACACGTGGAAAAAACGTACAAAACAAGAGATTGGAGACATCAAGATTTTCGACGAATTTTTTAAGAATTTTCAAATTTTCAGATGGGAGGTTCCAGATAAGGTCAAAAACGACATACTCAGATCTTCACCAAACTTTGCATGGATACATTGGATGTCAAGACACGTAGAAAAAAACATACAAAACATAGGATTGGGGACATCAAGATTTTGGTCGAATTTTTTAAGAATTTTCAAATTTTCAGATAGGAGGTTCCATATAAGGTCAAAAACTACATACTCAGATCTTCACCAAACTTTGCAGGGATACTTTGCATGTCAAGACACGTGGAAAAAACGTACAAAACAAGAGATTGGAGACATCAAGATTTTCGACGAATTTTTTAAGAATTTTCAAATTTTCTGAAAGGAGGTTCCATATAAGGTCAAAAACTACATACTCAGATCTTCACCAAACTTTGCATGGATACATTGGATGTCAAGACACGTGGAAAAAACGTACAAAACATGAGATTGGAGACATCAAGATTTTGGACGAATTTTTTCAAAATTTTCAAATTTTCAGATAGGAGGTTCCAGATAAGGTCAAAAACTACATACTCAGATCTTCACCAAACTTTGCATGGATACATTGGATGTCAAGACACGTGGAAAAAACATACAAAACATAGGATTGGGGACATCAAGATTTTGGTCGAATTTTTTCAAAATTTTCAAATTTTAAGATAGGAGGTTCCAGATAAAGTCAAAAACTACATACTCAGATCTTCACCAAACTTTGCATGGATACATTGGATGTCAAGACACGTGGAAAAAACGTACAAAACATAGGATTGGGGACATCAAGATTTTGGTCGAATTTTTTAAGAATTTTCAAATTTTCAGATAGGAGGTTCCATATAAGGTCAAAAACTACATACTCAGATCTTCACCAAACTTTGCAGGGATACTTTGCATGTCAAGACACGTGGAAAAAACGTACAAAACAAGAGATTGGAGACATCAAGATTTTCGACGAATTTTTTAAGAATTTTCAAATTTTCTGAAAGGAGGTTCCATATAAGGTCAAAAACTACATACTCAGATCTTCACCAAACATTGCAGGGATACATTGGATGTCAAGAGACGTGGAAAAAACGTACAAAACAAGAGATTGGAGACATCAAGATTGTGGACGAATTTTTTAAGAATTTTTAAATTTTCAGATAGGAGGTTCCAGATAAGGTCAAAAACTACATACTCAGATCTTCACCAAACTTTGCAGGGATACTTTGCATGTCAAGACACGTGGAAAAAACGTACAAACAAGAGATTGGAGACATCAAGATTTTGGACGAATTTTTTAAATATTTTCAAATTTTCAGATAGGAGGTTCCATATAAGGTCAAAAACTACATACTCAGATCTTCACCAAACTTTGCAGGGATACATTGGATGTCAAGACACGTGGAAAAAACATACAAAACATAGGATTGGGGATATCAAGATTTTGGTCAAATTTTTTAAGAATTTTCAAATTTTCAGATAGGAGGTTCCATATAAAGTCAAAAACTACATACTCAGATCTTCACCAAACTTTGCAGGGATACATTGGATGTCAAGACACGTGGAAAAACGTACAAAACAAGAGATTGGAGACATCAAGATTTTAGACGAATTTTTTAAGAATTTTCAAATTTTCAGATAGGAGGTTCCATATAAGGTCAAAAACTACATACTCAGATCTTCACCAAACTTTGCATGGATACATTGGATGTCAAGACACGTGGAAAAAACGTACAAAACAAGAGATTGGAGACATCAAGATTTTGGACGAATTTTTTCAAAATTTTCAAATTTTGAGATAGGAGGTTCCAGATAAGGTCAAAAACTACATACTCAGATCTTCACCAAACTTTGCATGGATACATTGGATGTCAAGACACGTGGAAAAAACATACAAAACATAGGATTGGGGACATCAAGATTTTGGTCGAATTTTTTAAGAATTTTCAAATTTTCAGATAGGAGGTTCCAGATAAGGTCAAAAACTACATACTCAGATCTTCACCAAACTTTGCATGGATACATTGGATGTCAAGACACGTGGAAAAAACATACAAAACATAGGATTGGGGACATCAAGATTTTGGTCGAATTTTTTAAGAATTTTCAAATTTTCAGATAGGAGGTTCCATATAAGGTCAAAAACTACATACTCAGATCTTCACCAAACTTTGCAGGGATACTTTGCATGTCAAGACACGTGGAAAAAACGTACAAAACAAGAGATTGGAGACATCAAGATTTTCGACGAATTTTTTAAGAATTTTCAAATTTTCTGAAAGGAGGTTCCATATAAGGTCAAAAACTACATACTCAGATCTTCACCAAACATTGCAGGGATACATTGGATGTCAAGACACGTGGAAAAAACGTACAAAACAAGAGATTGGAGACATCAAGATTTTCGATGAATTTTTTAAGAATTTTCAAATTTTCAGAAAGGAGGTTCCATATAAGGTCAGAAACTACATACTTTGATCTTCACCAAACTTTGCATGGATACATTGGATGTCAAGACACGTGGAAAAAACGTACAAAACAAGAGATTGGAGACATCAAGATTTTGGACGAATTTTTTAAGAATTTTCAAATTTTCAGAAAGGAGGTTCCATATAAGGTCAAAAACTACATACTCAGATCTTCACCAAACTTTGCAGGGATACATTGGATGTCAAGACACGTGGAAAAAACGTACAAAACAAGAGATTGGAGACATCAAGATTTTGGACGAATTTTTTAAGAATTTTCAAATTTTCAGAAAGGATGTTCCAGATAAAATCAAAAACGACATACTCAGATCTTCACCAAACTTTGCAGGGATACATTGGATGTCAAGACACGTGGAAAAAACATACAAAACATAGGATTGGGGACATCAAGATTTTGGTCAAATTTTTTAAGAATTTTCAAATTTTCAGATAGGAGGTTCCATATAAGGTCAAAAACTACATACTCAGATCTTCACCAAAAATTGCAGGGATACATTGGATGTCAAGACACGTGGAAAAAACGTACAAAACAAGAGATTGGAGACATCAAGATTTTGGACGAATTTTTTAAATATTTTCAAATTTTGAGATAGGAGGTTCCAGATAAGGTCAAAAACTACATACTCAGATCTTCACCAAACTTTGCAGGGATACATTGGATGTCAAGACACGTGGAAAAAACATACAAAACATAGGATTGGGGATATCAAGATTTTGGTCAAATTTTTTAAGAATTTTCAAATTTTCAGATAGGAGGTTCCAGATAAGGTCAAAAACTACATACTCAGATCTTCACCAAACGTTGCAGGGATACTTTGCATGTCAAGACACGTGGAAAAAACGTACAAAACAAGAGATTGGAGACATCAAGAGTTTCGACGAATTTTTGAAAATTTTTCAAATTTTCAGATGGGAGGTTCCAGATAAGGTCAAAAACGACATACTCAGTTCTTCACCAAACTTTGCATTTATACATTGGATGTCAAGACACGTGGAAAAAACATACAAAACATAGGATTGGGGACATCAAGATTTTGGACGAATTTTTTAAGAATTTTCAAATTTTCAGAAAGGAGGTTCCATATAAGGTCAAAAACTACATACTCAGATCTTCACCAAACTTTGCAGGGATACATTGGATGTCAAGACACGTGGAAAAAACGTACAAAACAAGAGATTGGGGTCATCAAGATTTTGGACGGATTTTTTAGGAATTTTCAAATTTTCAGTTGGGAGGTTCCAGATAAGGTCAAAAACTACATACTCAGATCTTCAATAAACTTTGCAGGGATACATTGGATGTCAAGACACGTGGAAAAACGTACAAAACATAGGATTGGGGACATCAAGATTTTGGACGAATTTTTTAAGAATTTTCAAATTTTCAGAAAGGATGTGACAGATAAGGTCAAAAACGACATACTCAGATCTTCACCAAACGTTGCAGGGATACATTGGATGTCAAGACACGTGGAAAAAACATACAAAACATAGGATTGGGGACATCAAGATTTTGGACGAATTTTTTAAGAATTTTCAAATTTTCAGATAGGAGGTTCCAGATAAGGTCAAAAACTACATACTCAGATCTTCACCAAACGTTGCAGGGATACTTTGCATGTCAAGACACGTGGAAAAAACGTACAAAACAAAAGATTGGAGACATCAAGATTTTCGACGAATTTTTGAAAATTTTTCAAATTTTCAGATGGGAGGTTCCAGATAAGGTCAAAAACGACATACTCAGTTCTTCACCAACCTTTGCATGGATACATTGGATGTCAAGACACGTGGAAAAAACATACAAAACATAGGATTGGGGACATCAAGATTTTGGACGAATTTTTTAAGAATTTTCAAATTTTCAGAAAGGAGGTTCCATATAAGGTCAAAAACTACATACTCAGATCTTCACCAAACTTTGCAGGGATACATTGGATGTCAAGACACGTGGAAAAAACGTACAAAACAAGAGATTGGAGACATCAAGATTTTGGACGAATTTTTTAAGAATTTTCAAATTTTCAGAAAGGATGTTCCAGATAAGGTCAAAAACGACATACTCAGATCTTCACCAAACTTTGCAGTGATACATTGGATGTCAAGACACGTGGAAAAAACGTAAAAAACAAGAGATTGGAGACATCAAGATTTTGGACGAATTTTTTAACAATTTTCAAATTTTCAGATAGGAGGTTCCAGATAAGGTCAAAAACTACATACTCAGATCTTTACCAAACTTTGCAGGGATACATTGGATGTCAAGACACGTGGAAAAAACGTACAAAACAAGAGATTGGGGTCATCAAGATTTTGGACGGATTTTTTAGGAATTTTCAAATTTTCAGAAAGGATGTGACAGATAAGGTCAAAAACGACATACTCAGATCTTCACCAAACTCTGCAGGGATACATTGGATGTCAAGATACGTGGAAAAACGTACAAAACATAGGATTGGGGACATCAAGATTTTGGTCAAATTTTTTAAGAATTTTCAAATTTTCAGATAGGAGGTTCCAGATAAGGTCAAAAACTACATACTCAGATCGTCACCAAACATTGCAGGGATACATTGGATGTCAAGACACGTGGAAAAAACGTACAAAACAGGAGATTGGAGACATCAAGATTTTGGACGAATTTTTTAAGAATTTTCAAATTTTCAGATAGGAGGTTGCAGATAAGGTCAAAAACTACATACTCAGATCTTCACCAAACTTTGCATGGATACTTTGCATGTCAAGACACATGGAAAAAACGTACAAAACAAGAGATTGGAGACATCAAGATTTTCGACGAATTTTTTAAGAATTTTCAAATTTTCAGATGGGAGCTTCCAGATAAGGTCAAAAACGACATACTCAGATCTTCACCAAACTTTGCATGGATACATTGGATGTCAAGACACGTGGAAAAAACATACAAAACATAGGATTGGGGACATCAAGATTTTGGACGAATTTTTTAAGAATTTTCAAATTTTCAGAAAGGAGGTTCCATATAATGTCAAAAACTACATACTCAGATCTTCACCAAACTTTGCAGGGATACATTGGATGTCAAGACACGTGGAAAAAACGTACAAAACAAGAGATTGGAGACATCAAGATTTTGGACGAATTTTTTAAGAATTTTCAAATTTTCAGAAAGGAGGTTCCATATAAGGACAAAAACTACATACTCAGATCTTCACCAAACTTTGCAGGGATACATTGGATGTCAAGACACGTGGAAAAAACTTACAAAACAAGAGATTGGGGTCATCAAGATTTTGGACGGATTTTTTAGGAATTTTCAAATTTTCAGATGGGAGGTTCCAGATAAGGTCAAAAACTACATACTCAGATCTTCACCAAACTTTGCAGGGATACATTGGATGTCAAGACACGTGGAAAAACGTACAAAACAAGAGATTGGAGACATCAAGATTTTAGACGAATTTTTTAAGAATTTTCAAATTTTCAGATAGGAGGTTCCATATAAGGTCAAAAACTACATACTCAGATCTTCACCAAACTTTGCATGGATACATTGGATGTCAAGACACGTGGAAAAAACATACAAAACATAGGATTGGGGACATCAAGATTTTGGTCGAATTTTTTAAGAATTTTCAAATTTTCAGATAGGAGGTTCCAGATAAGGTCAAAAACTACATACTCAGATCTTCACCAAACTTTGCATGGATACATTGGATGTCAAGACACGTGGAAAAAACATACAAAACATAGGATTGGGGACATCAAGATTTTGGTCGAATTTTTTAAGAATTTTCAAATTTTCAGATAGGAGGTTCCATATAAGGTCAAAAACTACATACTCAGATCTTCACCAAACTTTGCAGGGATACTTTGCATGTCAAGACACGTGGAAAAAACGTACAAAACAAGAGATTGGAGACATCAAGATTTTCGACGAATTTTTTAAGAATTTTCAAATTTTCTGAAAGGAGGTTCCATATAAGGTCAAAAACTACATACTCAGATCTTCACCAAACATTGCAGGGATACATTGGATGTCAAGACACGTGGAAAAAACGTACAAAACAAGAGATTGGAGACATCAAGATTTTGGACGAATTTTTTAAGAATTTTCAAATTTTCAGATAGGAGGTTCCAGATAAGGTCAAAAACTACATACTCAGATCTTCACCAAACTTTGCAGGGATACATTGGATGTCAAGACACGTGGAAAAAACATACAAAACATAGGATTTGGGACATCAAGATTTTGGTCAAATTTTTTAAGAATTTTCAAATTTTCAGATAGGAGGTTCCATATAAGGTCAAAAACTACATACTCAGATCTTCACCAAACTTTGCAGGGATACATTGGATGTCAAGACACGTGGAAAAAACATACAAAACATAGGATTTGGGACATCAAGATTTTGGTCAAATTTTTTAAGAATTTTCAAATTTTCAGATAGGAGGTTCCATATAAGGTCAAAAACTACATACTCAGATCTTCACCAAACATTGCAGGGATACATTGGATGTCAAGACACGTGGAAAAAACGTACAAAACAAGAGATTGGAGACATCAAGATTTTGGAGGAATTTTTTAAATATTTTCAAATTTTGAGATAGGAGGTTCCAGATAAGGTCAAAAACTACATACTCAGATCTTCACCAAACTTTGCAGGGATACATTGGATGTCAAGACACGTGGAAAAAACATACAAAACATAGGATTGGGGATATCAAGATTTTGGTCAAATTTTTTAAGAATTTTCAAATTTTCAGATATTAGGTTCCAGATAAGGTCAAAAACTACATACTCAGATCTTCACCAAACGTTGCAGGGATACTTTGCATGTCAAGACACGTGGAAAAAACGTACAAAACAAGAGATTGGAGACATCAAGAGTTTCGACGAATTTTTGAAAATTTTTCAAATTTTCAGATGGGAGGTTCCAGATAAGGTCAAAAACGACATACTCAGTTCTTCACCAAACTTTGCATGGATACATTGGATGTCAAGACACGTGGAAAAAACATACAAAACATAGGATTGGGGACTTCAAAATTTTGGACGAATTTTTTAAGAATTTTCAAATTTTCAGAAAGGAGGTTCCATATAAGGTCAAAAACTACATACTCAGATCTTCACCAAACTTTGCAGGGATACATTGGATGTCAAGACACGTGGAAAAAACGTACAAAACAAGAGATTGGGGTCATCAAGATTTTGGACGGATTTTTTAGGAATTTTCAAATTTTCAGTTGGGAGGTTCCAGTTAAGGTCAAAAACTACATACTCAGATCTTCAATAAACTTTGCAGGGATACATTGGATGTCAAGACACGTGGAAAAACGTACAAAACATAGCATTGGGGACATCAAGATTTTGGACGAATTTTTTAAGAATTTTCAAATTTTCAGAAAGGATGTGACAGATAAGGTCAAAAACGACAAACTCAGATCTTCACCAAACGTTGCAGGGATACATTGGATGTCAAGACACGTGGAAAAAACATACAAAACATAGGATTGGGGACGTCAAGATTTTGGTCAAATTTTTTAAGAATTTTCAAATTTTCAGATAGGAGGTTCCATATAAGGTCAAAAACTACATACTCAGATCTTCACCAAACATTGCAGGGATACATTGGATGTGAAGACACGTGGAAAAAACGTACAAAACAAGAGATTGGAGACATCAAGATTTTGGACGAATTTTTTAAGAATTTTCAAATTTTCAGATAGGAGGTTGCAGATAAGGTCAAAAACTACATACTCAGATCTTCACCAAACTTTGCAGGGATACTTTGCATGTCAAGACACATGGAAAAAACGTACAAAACAAGAGATTGGAGACATCAAGATTTTCGACGAATTTTTTAAGAATTTTCAAATTTTCAGATGGGAGGTTCCAGATAAGGTAAAAACGACATACTCAGATCTTCACCAAACTTTGCATGGATACATTGGATGTCAAGACACGTGGAAAAAACATACAAAACATAGGATTGGGGACATCAAGATTTTGGACGAATTTTTTAAGAATTTTCAAATTTTCAGAAAGGAGGTTCCATATAAGGTCAAAAACTACATACTCAGATCTTCACCAAACTTTGCAGGGATACATTGGATGTCAAGACACGTGGAAAAAACGTACAAAACAAGAGATTGGAGACATCAAGATTTTGGACGAATTTTTTAAGAATTTTCAAATTTTCAGAAAGGAGGTTCCATATAAGGTCAAAAACTACATACTCAGATCTTCAATAAACTTTGCAGGGATACATTGGATGTCAAGACACGTGGAAAAAACTTACAAAACAAGAGATTGGGGTCATCAAGATTTTGGACGGATTTTTTAGGAATTTTCAAATTTTCAGATGGGAGGTTCCAGATAAGGTCAAAAACTACATACTCAGATCTTCACCAAACTTTGCATGGATACATTGGATGTCAAGACACGTGGAAAAAACATACAAAACATAGGATTGGGGACATCAAGATTTTGGTCGAATTTTTTCAAAATTTTCAAATTTTCAGATAGGAGGTTCCAGATAAGGTCAAAAACTACATACTCAGACCTTCACCAAACTTTGCATGGATACATTGGATGTCAAGACACGTGGAAAAAACATACAAAACATAGGATTGGGGACATCAAGATTTTGGACGAATTTTTTAAGAATTTTCAAATTTTCAGATAGGAGGTTCCATATAAGGTCAAAAACTACATACTCAGATCTTCACCAAACTATGCAGGGATACATTGGATGTCAAGACACGTGGAAAAAACGTACAAAACAAGAGATTGGAGACATCAAGATTTTGGACGAATTTTTTAAGAATTTTCAAATTTTCAGATAGGAGGTTCCAGATAAGGTCAAAAACTACATACTCAGATCTTCACCAAACTTTGCAGGGATACATTGGATGTCAAGACACGTGGAAAAACGTACAAAACAAGGGATTGGAGACATCAAGATTTTGGACGAATTTTCGAGGAATTTTCAAATTTTCGGAAATGAGGTTCCAGATAAGGTCAAAAACTACATACTCAGATCTTCACCAAACTTTGCAGGGATACATTGGATGTCAAGACACGTGGAAAAAACGTACAAAACAAGAGATTGGAGACATCAAGATTTTGGACGAATTTTTGAGGAATTTTCAAATTTTCAGAAATGAGGTTCCAGATAAGGTCTAAAACTACATACTCAGATCTTCACCAAACTTTGCAGGGATACATTGGATGTCAAGACACATGGAAAAAACATACAAAACATAGGATTGGGGACATCAAGATTTTGGTCGAATTTTTTAAGAATTTTCAAATTTTCAGTTAGGAGGTTCCATATAAGGTCAAAAACTACATACTCAGATCTTCACCAAACTATGCAGGGATACATTGGATGTCAAGACACGCGGAAAAAACGTACAAAACAAGAGATTGGAGACATCAAGATTTTGGACGAATTTTTTAAGAATTTTCAAATTTTCAGATAGGAGGTTCCATATAAGGTCAAAAACTACATACTCAGATCTTCACCAAACATTGCAGGGATACATTGGATGTCAAGACACGTGGAAAAAACGTACAAAACAAGAGATTGGAGACATCAAGATTTTGGACGAATTTTTTAAGAATTTTCAAATTTTCAGATAGGAGGTTCCATATAAGGTCAAAAACTACATACTCAGATCTTCACCAAACGTTGCAGGGATACTTTGCATGTCAAGACACGTGGAAAAAACGTACAAAACAAGAGATTGGAGACATCAAGATTTTGGACGAATTTTTTCAAAATTTTCAAATTTTCAGATAGGAGGTTCCAGATAAGGTCAAAAACTACATACTCAGATCTTCACCAAACTTTGCATGGATACATTGGATGTCAAGACACGTGGAAAAAACATACACAACATAGGATTGGGGACATCAAGATTTTGGTCGAATTTTTTAAGAATTTTCAAATTTTCAGATAGGAGGTTCCATATAAGGTCAAAAACTACATACTCAGATCTTCACCAAACTATGCAGGGATACATTGGATGTCAAGACACGTGGAAAAAACGTACAAAACAAGAGATTGGAGACATCAAGATTTTGGACGAATTTTTTAAGAATTTTCAAATTTTCAGATAGGAGGTTCCAGATAAGGTCAAAAACTACATACTCAGATCTTCACCAAACTTTGCAGGGATACATTGGATGTCAAGACACGTGGAAAAAACGTACAAAACAAGAGATTGGAGACATCAAGATTTTGGACGAATTTTTGAGGAATTTTCAAATTTTCAGAAATGAGGTTCCAGATAAGGTCAAAAACTACATACTCAGATCTTCACCAAACTTTGCAGGGATACATTGGATGTCAAGACACGTGGAAAAAACGTACAAAACAAGAGATTGGAGACATCAAGATTTTGGACGAATTTTTGAGGAATTTTCAAATTTTCAGAAATGAGGTTCCAGATAAGGTCTAAAACTACATACTCAGATCTTCACCAAACTTTGCAGGGATACATTGGATGTCAAGACACGTGGAAAAAACATACAAAACATAGGATTGGGGACATCAAGATTTTGGTCAAATTTTTTAAGAATTTTCAAATTTTCAGATAGGAGGTTCCATATAAGGTCAAAAACTACATACTCAGATCTTCACCAAACATTGCAGGGATACATTGGATGTGAAGACACGTGGAAAAAACGTACAAAACAAGAGATTGGAGACATCAAGATTTTGGACGAATTTTTTAAGAATTTTCAAATTTTCAGATAGGAGGTTGCAGATAAGGTCAAAAACTACATACTCAGATCTTCACCAAACTTTGCAGGGATACTTTGCATGTCAAGACACATGGAAAAAACGTACAAAACAAGAGATTGGAGACATCAAGATTTTCGACGAATTTTTTAAGAATTTTCAAATTTTCAGATGGGAGGTTCCAGATAAGGTAAAAACGACATACTCAGATCTTCCCCAAACTTTGCATGGATACATTGGATGTCAAGACACGTGGAAAAAACATACAAAACATAGGATTGGGGACATCAAGATTTTGGACGAATTTTTTAAGAATTTTCAAATTTTCAGAAAGGAGGTTCCATATAAGGTCAAAAACTACATACTCAGATCTTCACCAAACTTTGCAGGGATACATTGGATGTCAAGACACGTGGAAAAAACGTACAAAACAAGAGATTGGAGACATCAAGATTTTGGACGAATTTTTTAAGAATTTTCAAATTTTCAGAAAGGAGGTTCCATATAAGGTCAAAAACTACATACTCACATCTTCAATAAACTTTGCAGGGATACATTGGATGTCAAGACACGTGGAAAAAACTTACAAAACAAGAGATTGGGGTCATCAAGATTTTGGACGGATTTTTTAGGAATTTTCAAATTTTCAGATGGGAGGTTCCAGATAAGGTCAAAAACTACATACTCAGATCTTCACCAAACTTTGCATGGATACATTGGATGTCAAGACACGTGGAAAAAACATACAAAACATAGGATTGGGGACATCAAGATTTTGGTCGAATTTTTTAAGAATTTTCAAATTTTCAGATAGGAGGTTCCAGATAAGGTCAAAAACTACATACTCAGACCTTCACCAAACTTTGTAGGATACATTGGATGTCAAGACACGTGGAAAAAACATACAAAACATAGGATTGGGGACATCACGATTTTGGACGAATTTTTTAAGAATTTTCAAATTTTCAGATAGGAGGTTCCATATAAGGTCAAAAACTACATACTCAGATCTTCACCAAACTATGCAGGGATACATTGGATGTCAAGACACGTGGAAAAAACGTACAAAACAAGAGATTGGAGACATCAAGATTTTGGACGAATTTTTTAAGAATTTTCAAATTTTCAGATAGGAGGTTCCAGATAAGGTCAAAAACTACATACTCAGATCTTCACCAAACTTTGCAGGGATACATTGGATGTCAAGACACGTGGAAAAACGTACAAAACAAGGGATTGGAGACATCAAGATTTTGGACGAATTTTCGAGGAATTTTCAAATTTTCAGAAATGAGGTTCCAGATAAGGTCAAAAACTACATACTCAGATCTTCACCAAACTTTGCAGGGATACATTGGATGTCAAGACACGTGGAAAAAAGTACAAAACAAGAGATTGGAGACATCAAGATTTTGGACGAATTTTTGAGGAATTTTCAAATTTTCAGAAATGAGGTTCCAGATAAGGTCTAAAACTACATACTCAGATCTTCACCAAACTTTGCAGGGATACATTGGATGTCAAGACACATGGAAAAAACATACAAAACATAGGATTGGGGACATCAAGATTTTGGTCGAATTTTTTAAGAATTTTCAAATTTTCAGTTAGGAGGTTCCATATAAGGTCAAAAACTACATACTCAGATCTTCACCAAACTATGCAGGGATACATTGGATGTCAAGACACGCGGAAAAAACGTACAAAACAAGAGATTGGAGACATCAAGATTTTGGACGAATTTTTTAAGAATTTTCAAATTTTCAGATAGGAGGTTCCATATAAGGTCAAAAACTACATACTCAGATCTTCACCAAACATTGCAGGGATACATTGGATGTCAAGACACGTGGAAAAAACGTACAAAACAAGAGATTGGAGACATCAAGATTTTGGACGAATTTTTTAAGAATTTTCAAATTTTCAGATAGGAGGTTCCATATAAGGTCAAAAACTACATACTCAGATCTTCACCAAACGTTGCAGGGATACTTTGCATGTCAAGACACGTGGAAAAAACGTACAAAACAAGAGATTGGAGACATCAAGATTTTGGACGAATTTTTTCAAAATTTTCAAATTTTCAGATAGGAGGTTCCAGATAAGGTCAAAAACTACATACTCAGATCTTCACCAAACTTTGCATGGATACATTGGATGTCAAGACACGTGGAAAAAACATACACAACATAGGATTGGGGACATCAAGATTTTGGTCGAATTTTTTAAGAATTTTCAAATTTTCAGATAGGAGGTTCCATATAAGGTCAAAAACTACATACTCAGATCTTCACCAAACTATGCAGGGATACATTGGATGTCAAGACACGTGGAAAAAACGTACAAAACAAGAGATTGGAGACATCAAGATTTTGGACGAATTTTTTAAGAATTTTCAAATTTTCAGATAGGAGGTTCCAGATAAGGTCAAAAACTACATACTCAGATCTTCACCAAACTTTGCAGGGATACATTGGATGTCAAGACACGTGGAAAAAACGTACAAAACAAGAGATTGGAGACATCAAGATTTTGGACGAATTTTTGAGGAATTTTCAAATTTTCAGAAATGAGGTTCCAGATAAGGTCAAAAACTACATACTCAGATCTTCACCAAACTTTGCAGGGATACATTGGATGTCAAGACACGTGGAAAAAACGTACAAAACAAGAGATTGGAGACATCAAGGTTTTGGACGAATTTTTGAGGAATTTTCAAATTTTCAGAAATGAGGTTCCAGATAAGGTCTAAAACTACATGCTCAGATCTTCACCAAACATTGCAGGGATACATTGGATGTCAAGACACGTGGAAAAAACATACAAAACATAGGATTGGGGACATCAAGATTTTGGTCGAATTTTTTAAGAATTTTCAAATTTTCAGATAGGAGGTTCCATATAAAGTCAAAAACTACATACTCAGATCTTCACCAAACTATGCAGGGATACATTGGATGTCAAGACACGCGGAAAAAACGTACAAAACAAGAGATTGGAGACATCAAGATTTTGGACGAATTTTTTAAGAATTTTCAAATTTTCAGATAGGAGGTTCCATATAAGGTCAAAAACTACATACTCAGATCTTCACCAAACATTGCAGGGATACATTGGATGTCAAGATTGGTGGAAAAAACGTACAAAACAAGAGATTGGAGAAATCATGATTTTGGACGAATTTTTGAAGAATTTTCAAATTTTCAGATAGGAGGTTCCAGATAAGGTCAAAAACTACATACTCAGATCTTCACCAAACTTTGCAGATATACTTTGCATGTCAAGACACGTGGAAAAGTCGTACAAAACAAGAGATTGGAGACATCAAGATTTTGGTCAAATTTTTTAAGAATTTTCAAATTTTCAAATAGGAGGTTCCATATAAGGTCAAAAACTACATACTCAGATCTTCACCAAACATTGCAGGGATACATTGGATGTCAAGACACGTGGAAAAAACGTACAAAACAAGAGATTGGAGACATCAAGATTTTGGACGAATTTTTTCAAAATTTTCAAATTTTCAGATAGGATGTTCCAGATAAGGTCAAAAACTACATACTCAGATCTTCACCAAACTTTGCATGGATACATTGGATGTCAAGACACGTGGAAAAAACATACAAAACATTGGATTGGGGACATCAAGATTTTGGTCGAATTTTTTCAAAATTTTCAAATTTTCAGGTAGGAGGTTCCAGATAAGGTCAAAAACTACATACTCAGATCTTCACCAAACTTTGCATGGATACATTGGATGTCAAGACACGTGGAAAAAACATACAAAACATAGGATTGGGGACATCAAGATTTTGGTCGAATTTTTTAAGAATTTTCAAATTTTCAGATAGGAGGGTCCATATAAAGTCAAAAACTACATACTCAGATCTTCACCAAACTATGCAGGGATACATTGGATATCAAGACACGTGGAAAAAACGTACAAAACAAAAGATTGGAGACATCAAGATTTTGGTCGAATTTTTTAAGAATTTTCAAATTTTCAGATAGGAGGTTCCATATAAGGTCAAAAACTACATACTCAGATCTTCACCAAACTTTGCAGGGATACTTTGCATGTCAAGACACGTGGAAAAAACGTACAAAACAAGAGATTGGAGACATCAAGATTTTCGACGAATTTTTTAAGAATTTTCAAATTTTCTGAAAGGAGGTTCCATATAAGGTCAAAAACTACATACTCAGATCTTCACCAAACATTGCAGGGATACATTGGATGTCAAGAGACGTGGAAAAAACGTACAAAACAAGAGATTGGAGACATCAAGATTGTGGACGAATTTTTTAAGAATTTTCAAATTTTCAGATAGGAGGTTCCAGATAAGGTCAAAAACTACATACTCAGATCTTCACCAAACTTTGCAGGGATACTTTGCATGTCAAGACACGTGGAAAAAACGTACAAAACAAGAGATTGGAGACATCAAGATTTTGGAAGAATTTTTTAAATATTTTCAAATTTTCAGATAGGAGGTTCCAGATAAGGTCAAAAACTACATACTCAGATCTTCACCAAACTTTGCAGGGATACATTGGATGTCAAGACACGTGGAAAAAACGTACAAAACAAGAGATTGGGGTCATCAAGATTTTGGACGGATTTTTTAGGAATTTTCAAATTTTCAGATGGGAGGTTCCAGATAAGGTCAAAAACTACATACTCAGATCTTCAATAAACTTTGCAGGGATACATTGGATGTCAAGACACGTGGAAAAACGTACAAAACATAGGATTGGGGACATCAAGATTTTGGACGAATTTTTTAAGAATTTTCAAATTTTCAGAAAGGATGTGACAGATAAAGTCAAAAACGACATACTCAGATCTTCACCAAACTCTGCAGGGATACATTGGATGTCAAGACACGTGGAAAAAACATACAAAACATAGGATTGGGGACGTCAAGATTTTGGTCAAATTTTTTAAGAATTTTCAAATTTTCAGATAGGAGGTTCCAGATAAGGTCAAAAACTACATACTCAGATCTTCACCAAACATTGCAGGGATACATTGGATGTCAAGACACGTGGAAAAAAACGTACAAAACAAGAGATTGGAGACATCAAGATTTTGGACGAATTTTTTAAGAATTTTCAAATTTTCAGATAGGAGGTTGCAGATAAGGCCAAAAACTACATACTCAGATCTTCACCAAACTTTGCAGGGATACTTTGCATGTCAAGACACATGGAAAAAACGTACAAAACAAGAGATTGGAGACATCAAGATTTTCGACGAATTTTTTAAGAATTTTCAAATTTTCAGATGGGAGGTTCCAGATAAGGTCAAAAACGACATACTCAGATCTTCACCAAACTTTGCATGGATACATTGGATGTCAAGACACGTGGAAAAAACATACAAAACATAGGATTGGGGACATCAAGATTTTGGACGAATTTTTTAAGAATTTTCAAATTTTCAGAAAGGAGGTTCCATATAAGGTCAAAAACTACATACTCAGATCTTCACCAAACTTTGCAGGGATACATTGGATGTCAAGACACGTGGAAAAAACGTACAAAACAAGAGATTGGAGACATCAAGATTTTGGACGAATTTTTTAAGAATTTTCAAATTTTCAGAAAGGAGGTTCCATATAAGGTCAAAAACTACATACTCAGATCTTCACCAAACTTTGCAGGGATACATTGGATGTCAAGACACGTGGAAAAAACTTACAAAGCAAGAGATTGGAGTCATCAAGATTTTGGACGGATTTTTTAGGAATTTTCAAATTTTCAGATGGGAGGTTCCAGATAAGGTCAAAAACTACATACTCAGATCTTCACCAAACTTTGCATGGATACATTGGATGTCAAGACACGTGGAAAAAACGTACAAAACAAGAGATTGGAGACATCAAGATTTTGGACGAATTTTTTCAAAATTTTCAAATTTTCAGATAGGAGTTTCCAGATAAGGTCAAAAACTACATACTCAGATCTTCACCAAACTTTGCATGGATACATTGGATGTCAAGACACGTGGAAAAAACATACAAAACATAGGATTGGGGACATCAAGATTTTGGTCGAATTTTTTCAAAATTTTCAAATTTTCAGATAGGAGGTTCCAGATAAGGTCAAAAACTACATACTCAGATCTTCACCAAACTTTGCATGGATACATTGGATGTCAAGACACGTGGAAAAAACATACAAAACATAGGATTGGGGACATCAAGATTTTGGTCGAATTTTTTAAGAATTTTCAAATTTTCAGATATGAGGTTCCATATAAGGTCAAAAACTACATACTCAGATCTTCACCAAACTTTGCAGGGATACTTTGCATGTCAAGACACGTGGGAAAAACGTACAAAACAAGAGATTGGAGACATCAAGATTTTCGACGAATTTTTTAAGAATTTTCAAATTTTCTGAAAGGAGGTTCCATATAAAGTCAAAAACTACATACTCAGATCTTCACCAAACATTGCAGGGATACATTGGATGTCAAGAGACGTGGAAAAAACGTACAAAACAAGAGATTGGAGACATCAAGATTTTGGACGAATTTTTTAAGAATTTTCAAATTTTCAGATAGGAGTTTCCAGATAAGGTCAAAAACTACATACTCAGATCTTCACCAAACATTGCAGGGATACATTGGATGTCAAGATTGGTGGAAAAAACGTACAAAACAAGAGATTGGAGAAATCAAGATTTTGGACGAATTTTTGAAGAATTTTCAAATTTTCAGATAGGAGGTTCCAGATAAGGTCAAAAACTACATACTCAGATCTTCACCAAACGTTGCAGGGATACTTTGCATGTCAAGACACGTGGAAAAAACGTACAAAACAAGAGATTGGAGACATCAAGATTTTGGTCAATTTTTTTAAGAATTTTCAAATTTTCAGATAGGAGGTTCCATATAAGGTCAAAAACTACATACTCAGATCTTCACCAAACATTGCAGGGATACATTGGATGTCAAGACACGTGGAAAAAACGTACAAAACAAGAGATTGGAGACATCAAGGTTTTGGAAGAATTTTTTCAAAATTTTCAAATTTTCAGATAGGATGTTCCAGATAAGGTCAAAAACTACATACTCAGATCTTCACCAAACTTTGCATGGATACATTGGATGTCAAGACACGTGGAAAAAACATACAAAACATTGGATTGGGGACATCAAGATTTTGGTCGAATTTTTTCAAAATTTTCAAATTTTCAGGTAGGAGGTTCCAGATAAGGTCAAAAACTACATACTCAGATCTTCACCAAACTTTGCATGAATACATTGGATGTCAAGACACGTGGAAAAAACATACAAAACATAGGATTGGGGACATCAAGATTTTGGTCGAATTTTTTAAGAATTTTCAAATTTTCAGATAGGAGGGTCCATATAAGGTCAAAAACTACATACTCAGATCTTCACCAAACTATGCAGGGATACATTGGATATCAAGACACGTGGAAAAAACGTACAAAACAAAAGATTGGAGACATCAAGATTTTGGACGAATTTTTTAAGAATTTTCAAATTTTCAGATAGGAGGTTCCAGATAAGGTCAGAAACTACATACTCAGATCTTCACCAAACATTGCAGGGATACATTGGATGTCAAGACACGTGGAAAAAACGTACAAAACAAGAGATTGGAGACATCAAGATTTTGGACGAATTTTTTCAAAATTTTCAAACTTTCAGATAGGAGGTTCCAGATAAGGTCGAAAACTACATACTCAGATCTTCACCAAACTTTGCAGGGATACATTGGATGTCAAGACACGTGGAAAAAACATACAAAACATATGATTGAGGACATCAAGATTTTGGTCGAATTTTTTAAGAATTTTCAAATTTTCAGATAGGAGGTTCCATATAAGGTCAAAAACTACATACTCAGATCTTCACCAAACTATGCAGGGATACATTGGATGTCAAGACACGTGGGAAAAACGTACAAAACAAGAGATTGGAGACATCAAGATTTTGGACGAATTTTTTAAGAAAATTCAAATTTTCAGAAAGGATGTTCCAGATAAGGTCAAAAACGACATACTCAGATCTTCACCAAACTTTGCAGGGATACATTGGATGTCAAGACACGTGGAAAAAACGTACAAGACAAGAGATTGGAGACATCAAGATTTTGGACGAATTTTTAAAGAATTTTCAAATTTTCAGATAGGAGGTTCCATATAAGGTCAAAAACTACATACTCAGATCTTCACCAAACATTGCAGGGATACATTGGATGTCAAGATTGGTGGAAAAAACGTACAAAGCAAGAGATTGGAGAAATCAAGATTTTGGACGAATTTTTTAAGAATTTTCAAATTTTCAGATAGGAGGTTCCAGATAAGGTCAAAAACTACATACTCAGATCTTCACCAAACGTTGCAGGGATACTTTGCATGTCAAGACACGTGGAAAAAACGTACAAAACAAGAGATTGGAGACATCAAGATTTTGGTCAAATTTTTTAAGAATTTTCAAATTTTCAGATAGGAGGTTCCATATAAGGTCAAAAACTACATACTCAGATCTTCACCAAACTATGCAGGGATACATTAAATGTCAAGACACGTGGGAAAAACGTACAAAACAAGAGATTGGAGACATCAAGATTTTGGACGAATTTTTTAAGAAAATTCAAATTTTCAGAAAGGATGTTCCAGATAAGGTCAAAAACGACATACTCAGATCTTCACCAAACTTTGCAGGGATACATTGGATGTCAAGACACGTGGAAAAAACGTACAAGACAAGAGATTGGAGACATCAAGATTTTGGACGAATGTTTTAAGAATTTTCAAATTTTCAGATAGGAGGTTCCATATAAGGTCAAAAACTACATACTCAGATCTTCACCAAACATTGCAGGGATACATTGGATGTCAAGATTGGTGGAAAAACGTACAAAACAAGAGATTGGAGAAATCAAGATTTTGGACGAATTTTTGAAGAATTTTCAAATTTTCAGATAGGAGGTTCCAGATAAGTTCAAAAACTACATACTCAGATCTTCACCAAACGTTGCAGGGATACTTTGCATGTCAAGACACGTGGAAAAAACGTACAAAACAAGAGATTGGAGACATCAAGATTTTGGTCAAATTTTTTAAGAATTTTCAAATTTTCAGATAGGAGGTTCCAGATAAGGTCAAAAACTACATACTCAGATCTTCACCAAACATTGCAGGGATACATTGGATGTCAAGACACGTGGAAAAAACGTACAAAACAAGAGATTGGAGACATCAAGATTTTGGACGAATTTTTTCAAAATTTTCAAATTTTCAGATAGGATGTTGCAGATAAGGTCAAAAACTACATACTCAGATCTTCACCAAACTTTGCATGGATACATTGGATGTCAAGACACGTGGAAAAAGCATACAAAACATTGGATTGGGGACATCAAGATTTTGGTCGAATTTTTTCAAAATTTTCAAATTTTCAGGTAGGAGGTTCCAGATAAAGTCAAAAACTACATACTCAGATCTTCACCAAACTTTGCATGGATACATTGGATGTCAAGACACGTGGAAAAAACATACAAAACATAGGATTGGGGACATCAAGATTTTGGTCGAATTTTTTAAGAATTTTCAAATTTTCAGATAGGAGGGTCCATATAAGGTCAAAAACTACATACTCAGATCTTCACCAAACTATGCAGGGATACATTGGATATCAAGACACGTGGAAAAAACGTACAAAACAAAAGATTGGAGACATCAAGATTTTGGACGAATTTTTTAAGAATTTTCAAATTTTCAGAGAGGAGGTTCCAGATAAGGTCAAAAACTACATACTCAGATCTTCACCAAACATTGCAGGGATACATTGGATGTCAAGACACTTGGAAAAAACGTACAAAACAAGAGATTGGAGACATCAAGATTTTGGACGAATTTTTTAAGAATTTTCAAATTTTCAGAAAGGAGGTTCCATATAAGGTCAAAAACTACATACTCAGATCTTCACCAAACTTTGCAGGGATACATTGGATGTCAAGACACGTGGAAAAAACTTACAAAGCAAGAGATTGGAGTCATCAAGATTTTGGACGGATTTTTTAGGAATTTTCAAATTTTCAGATGGGAGGTTCCAGATAAGGTCAAAAACTACATACTCAGATCTTCACCAAACTTTGCATGGATACATTGGATGTCAAGACACGTGGAAAAAACGTACAAAACAAGAGATTGGAGACATCAAGATTTTGGACGAATTTTTTCAAAATTTTCAAATTTTCAGATAGGAGTTTCCAGATAAGGTCAAAAACTACATACTCAGATCTTCACCAAACTTTGCATGGATACATTGGATGTCAAGACACGTGGAAAAAACATACAAAACATAGGATTGGGGACATCAAGATTTTGGTCGAATTTTTTCAAAATTTTCAAATTTTCAGATAGGAGGTTCCAGATAAGGTCAAAAACTACATACTCAGATCTTCACCAAACTTTGCATGGATACATTGGATGTCAAGACACGTGGAAAAAACATACAAAACATAGGATTGGGGACATCAAGATTTTGGTCGAATTTTTTAAGAATTTTCAAATTTTCAGATATGAGGTTCCATATAAGGTCAAAAACTACATACTCAGATCTTCACCAAACTTTGCAGGGATACTTTGCATGTCAAGACACGTGGAAAAAACGTACAAAACAAGAGATTGGAGACATCAAGATTTTCGACGAATTTTTTAAGAATTTTCAAATTTTCTGAAAGGAGGTTCCATATAAAGTCAAAAACTACATACTCAGATCTTCACCAAACATTGCAGGGATACATTGGATGTCAAGAGACGTGGAAAAAACGTACAAAACAAGAGATTGGAGACATCAAGATTTTGGACGAATTTTTTAAGAATTTTCAAATTTTCAGATAGGAGTTTCCAGATAAGGTCAAAAACTACATACTCAGATCTTCACCAAACATTGCAGGGATACATTGGATGTCAAGATTGGTGGAAAAAACGTACAAAACAAGAGATTGGAGAAATCAAGATTTTGGACGAATTTTTGAAGAATTTTCAAATTTTCAGATAGGAGGTTCCAGATAAGGTCAAAAACTACATACTCAGATCTTCACCAAACGTTGCAGGGATACTTTGCATGTCAAGACACGTGGAAAAAACGTACAAAACAAGAGATTGGAGACATCAAGATTTTGGTCAATTTTTTTAAGAATTTTCAAATTTTCAGATAGGAGGTTCCATATAAGGTCAAAAACTACATACTCAGATCTTCACCAAACATTGCAGGGATACATTGGATGTCAAGACACGTGGAAAAAACGTACAAAACAAGAGATTGGAGACATCAAGGTTTTGGAAGAATTTTTTCAAAATTTTCAAATTTTCAGATAGGATGTTCCAGATAAGGTCAAAAACTACATACTCAGATCTTCACCAAACTTTGCATGGATACATTGGATGTCAAGACACGTGGAAAAAACATACAAAACATTGGATTGGGGACATCAAGATTTTGGTCGAATTTTTTCAAAATTTTCAAATTTTCAGGTAGGAGGTTCCAGATAAGGTCAAAAACTACATACTCAGATCTTCACCAAACTTTGCATGAATACATTGGATGTCAAGACACGTGGAAAAAACATACAAAACATAGGATTGGGGACATCAAGATTTTGGTCGAATTTTTTAAGAATTTTCAAATTTTCAGATAGGAGGGTCCATATAAGGTCAAAAACTACATACTCAGATCTTCACCAAACTATGCAGGGATACATTGGATATCAAGACACGTGGAAAAAACGTACAAAACAAAAGATTGGAGACATCAAGATTTTGGACGAATTTTTTAAGAATTTTCAAATTTTCAGATAGGAGGTTCCAGATAAGGTCAGAAACTACATACTCAGATCTTCACCAAACATTGCAGGGATACATTGGATGTCAAGACACGTGGAAAAAACGTACAAAACAAGAGATTGGAGACATCAAGATTTTGGACGAATTTTTTCAAAATTTTCAAATTTTCAGATAGGAGGTTCCAGATAAGGTCGAAAACTACATACTCAGATCTTCACCAAACTTTGCAGGGATACATTGGATGTCAAGACACGTGGAAAAAACATACAAAACATATGATTGAGGACATCAAGATTTTGGTCGAATTTTTTAAGAATTTTCAAATTTTCAGATAGGAGGTTCCATGTAAGGTCAAAAACTACATACTCAGATCTTCACCAAACTATGCAGGGATACATTGGATGTCAAGACACGTGGGAAAAACGTACAAAACAAGAGATTGGAGACATCAAGATTTTGGACGAATTTTTTAAGAAAATTCAAATTTTCAGAAAGGATGTTCCAGATAAGGTCAAAAACGACATACTCAGATCTTCACCAAACTTTGCAGGGATACATTGGATGTCAAGACACGTGGAAAAAACGTACAAGACAAGAGATTGGAGACATCAAGATTTTGGACGAATTTTTTAAGAATTTTCAAATTTTCAGATAGGAGGTTCCATATAAGGTCAAAAACTACATACTCAGATCTTCACCAAACATTGCAGGGATACATTGGATGTCAAGATTGGTGGAAAAAACGTACAAAACAAGAGATTGGAGAAATCAAGATTTTGGACGAATTTTTTAAGAATTTTCAAATTTTCAGATAGGAGGTTCCAGATAAGGTCAAAAACTACATACTCAGATCTTCACCAAACGTTGCAGGGATACTTTGCATGTCAAGACACGTGGAAAAAACGTACAAAACAAGAGATTGGAGACATCAAGATTTTGGTCAAATTTTTTAAGAATTTTCAAATTTTCAGATAGGAGGTTCCATATAAGGTCAAAAACTACATACTCAGATCTTCACCAAACTATGCAGGGATACATTAAATGTCAAGACACGTGGGAAAAACGTACAAAACAAGAGATTGGAGACATCAAGATTTTGGACGAATTTTTTAAGAAAATTCAAATTTTCAGAAAGGATGTTCCAGATAAGGTCAAAAACGACATACTCAGATCTTCACCAAACTTTGCAGGGATACATTGGATGTCAAGACACGTGGAAAAAACGTACAAGACAAGAGATTGGAGACATCAAGATTTTGGACGAATGTTTTAAGAATTTTCAAATTTTCAGATAGGAGGTTCCATATAAGGTCAAAAACTACATACTCAGATCTTCACCAAACATTGCAGGGATACATTGGATGTCAAGATTGGTGGAAAAAACGTACAAAACAAGAGATTGGAGAAATCAAGATTTTGGACGAATTTTTGAAGAATTTTCAAATTTTCAGATAGGAGGTTCCAGATAAGTTCAAAAACTACATACTCAGATCTTCACCAAACGTTGCAGGGATACTTTGCATGTCAAGACACGTGGAAAAAACGTACAAAACAAGAGATTGGAGACATCAAGATTTTGGTCAAATTTTTTAAGAATTTTCAAATTTTCAGATAGGAGGTTCCATATAAGGTCAAAAACTACATACTCAGATCTTCACCAAACATTGCAGGGATACATTGGATGTCAAGACACGTGGAAAAAACGTACAAAACAAGAGATTGGAGACATCAAGATTTTGGACGAATTTTTTCAAAATTTTCAAATTTTCAGATAGGATGTTGCAGATAAGGTCAAAAACTACATACTCAGATCTTCACCAAACTTTGCATGGATACATTGGATGTCAAGACACGTGGAAAAAGCATACAAAACATTGGATTGGGGACATCAAGATTTTGGTCGAATTTTTTCAAAATTTTCAAATTTTCAGGTAGGAGGTTCCAGATAAAGTCAAAAACTACATACTCAGATCTTCACCAAACTTTGCATGGATACATTGGATGTCAAGACACGTGGAAAAAACATACAAAACATAGGATTGGGGACATCAAGATTTTGGTCGAATTTTTTAAGAATTTTCAAATTTTCAGATAGGAGGGTCCATATAAGGTCAAAAACTACATACTCAGATCTTCACCAAACTATGCAGGGATACATTGGATATCAAGACACGTGGAAAAAACGTACAAAACAAAAGATTGGAGACATCAAGATTTTGGACGAATTTTTTAAGAATTTTCAAATTTTCAGAGAGGAGGTTCCAGATAAGGTCAAAAACTACATACTCAGATCTTCACCAAACATTGCAGGGATACATTGGATGTCAAGACACGTGGAAAAAACGTACAAAACAAGAGATTGGAGACATCAAGATTTTGGACGAATTTTTTAAGAATTTTCAAATTTTCAGATAGGAGGTTCCAGATAAGGTCAAAAACTACATACTCAGATCTTCACCAAACTTTGCAGGGATACATTGGATGTCAAGACACGTGGAAAAAACATACAAAACATATGATTGAGGACATCAAGATTTTGGTCGAATTTTTTAAGAATTTTCAAATTTTCAGATAGGAGGTTCCATATAAGGTCACAAACTACATACTCAGATCTTCACCAAACTATGCAGGGATACATTGGATGTCAAGACACGTGGGAAAAACGTACAAAACAAGAGATTGGAGACATCAAGATTTTGGACGAATTTTTTAAGAATTTTCAAATTTTCAGATAGGAGGTTCCAGATAAGGTCAAAAACTACATACTCAGATCTTCACCAAACTTTGCAGGGATACATTGGATGTCAAGACACGTGGAAAAAACGTACAAAACAAGAGATTGGAGACATCAAGATTTTGGACGAATTTTTGAGGAATTTTCAAATTTTCAGAAATGAGGTTCCAGATAAGGTCTAAAACTACATACTCAGATCTTCACCAAACTTTGCAGGGATACATTGGATGTCAAGACACGTGGAAAAAACATACAAAACATATGATTGAGGACATCAAGATTTTGGTCGAATTTTTTAAGAATTTTCAAATTTTCAGATAGGAGGTTCCATATAAGGTCACAAACTACATACTCAGATCTTCACCAAACTATGCAGGGATACATTGGATGTCAAGACACGTGGGAAAAACGTACAAAACAAGAGATTGGAGACATCAAGATTTTGGACGAATTTTTTAAGAATTTTCAAATTTTCAGATAGGAGGTTCCAGATAAGGTCAAAAACTACATACTCAGATCTTCACCAAACTTTGCAGGGATACATTGGATGTCAAGACACGTGGAAAAAACGTACAAAACAAGAGATTGGAGACATCAAGATTTTGGACGAATTTTTGAGGAATTTTCAAATTTTCAGAAATGAGGTTCCAGATAAGGTCTAAAACTACATACTCAGATCTTCACCAAATTTTGCAGGGATACATTGGATGTCAAGACACGTGGAAAAAACATACAAAACAAGAGATTGGAGACATCAAGATTTTTTACGAATTTTTTAAGAATTTTCAAATTTTCAGATAATAGGTTCCATATAAGGTCAAAAACTACATACTCAGATCTTCACCAAACATTGCAGGGATACATTGGATGTCAAGACACGTGGAAAAAACGTACAAAACAAGAGATTGGAGACATCAAGATTTTGGACGAATTTTTGAAGAATTTTCAAATTTTCAGATAGGAGGTTCCAGATAAGGTCAAAAACTACATACTCAGATCTTCACCAAACGTTGCAGGGATACTTTGCATGTCAAGACACGTGGAAAAAACGTACAAAACAAGAGATTGGAGACATCAAGATTTTCGACGAATTTTTTAAGAATTTTCAAATTTTCAGATGGGAGGTTCCAGATAAGGTCAAAAACGACATACTCAGATCTTCACCAAACTTTGCATGGATACATTGGATGTCAAGACACGTGGAAGAAACATACAAAACATAGGATTAGGGACATCAAGATTTTGGTCGAATTTTTTAAGAATTTTCAAATTTACAGATAGGAGGTTCCATATAAGGTCAAAAACTACATACTCAGATCTTCACCAAACTTTGCAGGGATACTTTGCATGTCAAGACACGTGGAAAAAACGTACAAAACAAGAGATTGGAGACATCATGATTTTCGACGAATTTTTTAAGAATTTTCAAATTTTCTGAGAGGAGGTTCCATATAAGGTCAAAAACTACATACTCAGATCTTCACCAAACTTTGCATGGATACATTGGATGTCAAGACACGTGGAAAAAACGTACAAAACATGAGATTGGAGACATCAAGATTTTGGACGAATTTTTTCAAAATTTTCAAATTTTCAGATAGGAGGTTCCAGATAAGGTCAAAAACTACATACTCAGATCTTCACCAAACTTTGCATGGATACATTGGATGTCAAGACACGTGGAAAAAACATACAAAACATAGGATTGGGGACATCAAGATTTTGGTCGAATTTTTTCAAAATTTTCAAATTTTCAGATAGGAGGTTCCAGATAAGGTCAAAAATTACATACTCAGATCTTCACCAAACTTTGCATGGATACATTGGATGTCAAGACACGTGGAAAAAACATACAAAACATAGGATTGGGGACATCAAGATTTTGGTCGAATTTTTTAAGAATTTTCAAATTTTCAGATAGGAGGTTCCATATAAGGTCAAAAACTACATACTCAGATCTTCACCAAACTTTGCAGGGATACTTTGCATGTCAAGACACGTGGAAAAAACGTACAAAACAAGAGATTGGAGACATCAAGATTTTCGACGAATTTTTTAAGAATTTTCAAATTTTCTGAAAGGAGGTTCCATATAAGGTCAAAAACTACATACTCAGATCTTCACCAAACATTGCAGGGATACATTGGATGTCAAGAGACGTGGAAAAAACGTACAAAACAAGAGATTGGAGACATCAAGATTGTGGACGAATTTTTTAAGAATTTTTAAATTTTCAGATAGGAGGTTCCAGATAAAGTCAAAAACTACATACTCAGATCTTCACCAAACTTTGCAGGGATACATTGGATGTCAAGACACGTGGAAAAAACATACAAAACATAGGATTGGGGATATCAAGATTTTGGTCAAATTTTTTAAGAATTTTCAAATTTTCAGATAGGAGGTTCCATATAAAGTCAAAAACTACATACTCAGATCTTCACCAAACTTTGCAGGGATACATTGGATGTCAAGACACGTGGAAAAACGTACAAAACAAGAGATTGGAGACATCAAGATTTTAGACGAATTTTTTAAGAATTTTCAAATTTTCAGATAGGAGGTTCCATATAAGGTCAAAAACTACATACTCAGATCTTCACCAAACATTGCAGGGATACATTGGATGTCAAGATTGGTGGAAAAAACGTACAAAACAAGAGATTGGAGAAATCATGATTTTGGACGAATTTTTGAAGAATTTTCAAATTTTCAGATAGGAGGTTCCAGATAAGGTCAAAAACTACATACTCAGATCTTCACCAAACGTTGCAGGGATACTTTGCATGTCAAGACACGTGGAAAAATCGTACAAAACAAGAGATTGGAGACATCAAGATTTTGGTCAAATTTTTTAAGAATTTTCAAATTTTCAGATAGGAGGTTCCATATAAGGTCAAAAACTACATACTCAGATCTTCACCAAACATTGCAGGGATACATTGGATGTCAAGACACGTGGAAAAAACGTACAAAACAAGAGATTGGAGACATCAAGATTTTGGACGAATTTTTTCAAAATTTTCAAATTTTCAGATAGGATGTTCCAGATAAGGTCAAAAACTACATACTCAGATCTTCACCAAACATTGCAGGGATACATTGGATGTCAAGACACGTGGAAAAAACGTACAAAACAAGAGATTGGAGACATCAAGATTTTGGACGAATTTTTTAAGAATTTTCAAATTTTCAGATAGGAGGTTCCATATAAGGTCAAAAACTACATACTCAGACCTTCACCAAACTTTGCAGGGATACATTGGATGTCAAGACACGTGGAAAAAACGTACAAAACAAGAGATTGGAGACATCAAGATTTTGGACGAATTTTTTAACAATTTTCAAATTTTCAGATAGGAGGTTCCAGATAAGGTCAAAAACTACATACTCAGATCTTCACCAAACTTTGCAGGGATACATTGGATGTCAAGACACGTGGAAAAAACGTACAAAACAAAAGATTGGAGACATCAAGATTTTGGACGAATTTTTTAAGAATTTTCAAATTTTCAGAAAGGATGTTCCAGATAAGGTCAAAAACGACATACTCAGATCTTCACCAAACTTTGCAGGGATACATTGGATGTCAAGACACGTGGAAAAAACATACAAAACATAGGATTTGGGATATCAAGATTTTGGTCAAATTTTTTAAGAATTTTCAAATTTTCAGATAGGAGGTTCCATATAAGGTCAAAAACTAAATACTCAGATCTTCACCAAACATTGCAGGGATACATTGGATGTCAAGACACGTGGAAAAAACGTACAAAACAAGAGATTGGAGACATCAAGATTTTGGACGAATTTTTTAAGAATTTTCAAATTTTCAGATAGGAGGTTCCATATAAGGTCAAAAACTACATACTCAGATCTTCACCAAACATTGCAGGGATACATTGGATGTCAAGACACGTGGAAAAAACGTACAAAACAAGAGATTGGAGACATCAAGAATTTGGACGAATTTTTTAAGAATTTTCAAATTTTCAGATAGGAGGTTCCATATAAGGTCAAAAACTACATACTCAGATCTTCACCAAACTTTGCTGGGATACATTGGATGTCAAGACACGTGGAAAAAACGTACAAAACAAGAGATTGGAGACATCAAGATTTTGGACGAATTTTTTAACAATTTTCAAATTTTCAGAAAGGATGTTCCAGATAAGGTCAAAAACGACATACTCAGATCTTCACCAAACTCTGCAGGGATACATTGGATGTCAAGACACGTGGAAAAAACATACAAAACATAGGATTGGGGACATCAAGATTTTGGTCAAATTTTTTAAGAATTTTAAAATTTTCAGATAGGAGGTTCCATATAAGGTCAAAAACTACATACTCAGATCTTCACCAAACATTGCAGGGATACATTGGATGTCAAGACACGTGGAAAAAACGTACAAAACAAGAGATTGGAGACATCAAGATTTTGGACGAATTTTTTAAAAATTTTCAAATTTTCAGATAGGAGGTTCCATATAAGGTCAAAAACTACATACTCAGATCTTCACCAAACATTGCAGGGATACATTGGATGTCAAGACACGTGGAAAAAAAGTACAAAACAAGAGATTGGAGACATCAAGATTTTGGACGAATTTTTTAAGAATTTTCAAATATTCAGATAGGAGGTTCCATATAAGGTCAAAAACTACATACTCAGATCTTCACCAAACTTTGCAGGGATACATTGGATGTCAAGACACGTGGAAAAAACGTACAAAACAAGAGATTGGAGACATCAAGATTTTGGACGAATTTTTTAACAATTTTCAAATTTTCAGATAGGAGGTTCCAGATAAGGTCAAAAACTACATACTCAGATCTTCACCAAACTTTGCAGGGATACATTGGATATCAAGACACGTGGAAAAAACGTACAAAACAAGAGATTGGAGACATCAAGATTTTGGACGAATTTTTTAAGAATTTTCAAATTTTCAGAAAGGATGTTCCAGATAAGGTCAAAAACGACATACTCAGATCTTCACCAAACTCTGCAGGGATACATTGGATGTCAAGACACGTGGAAAAAACATACAAAACATAGGATTGGGGACATCAAGATTTTGGTCAAATTTTTTAAGAATTTTCAAATTTTCAGATAGGAGGTTCCATATAAGGTCAAAAACTACATACTCAGAACTTCACCAAACATTGCAGGGATACATTGGATGTCAAGACACGTGGAAAAAACGTACAAAACAAGAGATTGGAGACATCAAGATTTTGGACGAATTTTTGAAGAATTTTCAAATTTTCAGATAGGAGGTTCCAGATAAGGTCAAAAACTACATACTCAGATCTTCACCAAACTTTGCAGGGATACATTGGATGTCAAGATACGTGGAAAAAACGTACAAAACAAGAGATTGGAGACATCAAGATTTTGGACGAATTTTTTAAGAATTTTCAAATTTTCAGAAGAGATGTTCCAGATAAGGTCAAAAACGACATACTCAGATCTTCACTAAACTCTGCAGGGATACATTGGATTTCAAGACACGTGGAAAAAACATACAAAACATAGGATTGGGGACATCAAGATTTTGAACGAATTTTTTAAGAATTTTCAAATTTTCAGAAAGGAGGTTCCAGATAAGGTCAAAAACTACATACTCAGATCTTCACCAAACATTGCAGGGATACATTGGATGTCAAGACACGTGGAAAAAACGTACAAAAAAAGAGATTGGAGACATCAAGAATTTGGCTGAATTTTTTAAGAATTTTCAAATTTTCAGATAGGAGGTTCCATATAAGGTCAAAAACTACATACTCAGATCTTCACCAAACTTTGCAGGGATACATTGGATGTCAAGACACGTGGAAAAAACGTACAAAACAAGAGATTGGAGACATCAAGATTTTGGACGAATTTTTTAACAATTTTCAAATTTTCAGAAAGGATGTTAAAGATAAGGTCTAAAACGACATACTCAGATCTTCACCAAACTCTGCAGGGATACATTGGATGTCAAGACACGTGGAAAAAACATACAAAACATAGGATTGGGGACATCAAGATTTTGGTCAAATTTTTTAAGAATTTTCAAATTTTCAGATAGGAGGTTCCATATAAGGTCAAAAACTACATACTCAGATCTTCACCAAACATTGCAGGGATACATTGGATGTCAAGACACGTGGAAAAAACGTACAAAACAAGAGATTGGAGACATCAAGATTTTGGACGAATTTTTTAAAAATTTTCAAATTTTCAGATAGGAGGTTCCATATAAGGTCAAAAACTACATACTCAGATCTTCACCAAACATTGCAGGGATACATTGGATGTCAAGACACGTGGAAAAAACGTACAAAACAAGAGATTGGAGACATCAAGATTTTGGACGAATTTTTTAAGAATTTTCAAATTTTCAGATAGGAGGTTCCATATAAGGTCAAAAACTACATACTCAGATCTTCACCAAACTTTGCAGGGATACATTGGATGTCAAGACACGTGGAAAAAACGTACAAAACAAGAGATTGGAGACATCAAGATTTTGGACGAATTTTTTAACAATTTTCAAATTTTCAGATAGGAGGTTCCAGATAAGGTCAAAAACTACATACTCAGATCTTCACCAAACTTTGCAGGGATACATTGGATATCAAGACACGTGGAAAAAACGTACAAAACAAGAGATTGGAGACATCAAGATTTTGGACGAATTTTTTGAGAATTTTCAAATTTTCAGAAAGGATGTTCCAGATAAGGTCAAATACGACATACTCAGATCTTCACCAAACTTTGCAGGGATACATTGGATGTCAAGACACGTGGAAAAAACATACAAAACATAGGATTTGGGATATCAAGATTTTGGTCAAATTTTTTAAGAATTTTCAAATTTTCAGATAGGAGGTTCCATATAAGGTCAAAAACTACATACTCAGATCTTCACCAAACTTTGCAGGGATACATTGGATGTCAAGACACGTGGAAAAACATACAAAACATAGGATTGGGGATATCAAGATTTTGGTCAAATTTTTTAAGAATTTTCAAATTTTCAGATAGGAGGTTCCATATAAGGTCAAAAACTACATACTCAGATCTTCACCAAACATTGCAGGGATACATTGGATGTCAAGACACGTGGAAAAAACGTACAAAACAAGAGATTGGAGACATCAAGATTTTGGACGAATTTTTTAAGAATTTTCAAATTTTCAGATAGGAGGTTCCATATAAGGTCAAAAACTACATACTCAGATCTTCACCAAACATTGCAGGGATACATTGGATGTCAAGACACGTGGAAAAAACGTACAAAACAAGAGATTGGAGACATCAAGATTTTGGACGAATTTTTTAAGAATTTTCAAATTTTCAGATAGGAGGTTCCAGATAAGGTCAAAAACTACATACTCAGATCTTCACCAAACTTTGCAGGGATACATTGGATATCAAGACACGTGGAAAAAACGTACAAAACAAGAGATTGGAGACATCAAGATTTTGGACGAATTTTTTAAGAAATTTCAAATTTTCAGAAAGGATGTTCCAGATAAGGTCAAAAACGACATACTCAGATCTTCACCAAACTCTGCAGGGATACATTGGATGTCAAGACACGTGGAAAAAACATACAAAACATAGGATTGGGGACATCAAGATTTTGGTCAAATTTTTTAAGAATTTTCAAATTTTCAGATAGGAGGTTCCATATAAGGTCAAAAACTACATACTCAGAACTTCACCAAACATTGCAGGGATACATTGGATGTCAAGACACGTGGAAAAAACGTACAAAACAAGAGATTGGAGACATCAAGATTTTGGACGAATTTTTGAAGAATTTTCAAATTTTCAGATAGGAGGTTCCAGATAAGGTCAAAAACTACATACTCAGATCTTCACCAAACTTTGCAGGGATACATTGGATGTCAAGACAAGTGGAAAAAACGTACAAAACAAGAGATTGGAGACATCAAGATTTTGGACGAATTTTTTAAGAATTTTCAAATTTTCAGAAGAGATGTTCCAGATATAGGTCAAAAACGACATACTCAGATCTTCACCAAACTCTGCAGGGATACATTGGATTTCAAGACACGTGGAAAAAACATACAAAACATAGGATTGGGGACATCAAGATTTTGAACGAATTTTTTAAGAATTTTCAAATTTTCAGAGAGGAGGTTCCAGATAAGGTCAAAAACTACATACTCAGATCTTCACCAAACATTGCAGGGATACATTGGATGTCAAGACACGTGGAAAAAACGTACAAAAAAAGAGATTGGAGACATCAAGAATTTGGCTGAATTTTTTAAGAATTTTCAAATTTTCAGATAGGAGGTTCCATATAAGGTCAAAAACTACATACTCAGATCTTCACCAAACTTTGCAGGGATACATTGGATGTCAAGACACGTGGAAAAAACGTACAAAACAAGAGATTGGAGACATCAAGATTTTGGACGAATTTTTTAACAATTTTCAAATTTTCAGAAAGGATGTTCCAGATAAGGTCTAAAACGACATACTCAGATCTTCACCAAACTCTGCAGGGATACATTGGATGTCAAGACACGTGGAAAAAACATACAAAACATAGGATTGGGGACATCAAGATTTTGGTCAAATTTTTTAAGAATTTTCAAATTTTCAGATAGGAGGTTCCATATAAGGTCAAAAACTACATACTCAGATCTTCACCAAACATTGCAGGGATACATTGGATGTCAAGACACGTGGAAAAAACGTACAAAACAAGAGATTGGAGACATCAAGATTTTGGACGAATTTTTTAAAAATTTTCAAATTTTCAGATAGGAGGTTCCATATAAGGTCAAAAACTACATACTCAGATCTTCACCAAACATTGCAGGGATACATTGGATGTCAAGACACGTGGAAAAAACGTACAAAACAAGAGATTGGAGACATCAAGATTTTGGACGAATTTTTTAAGATTTTTCAAATTTTCAGATAGGAGGTTCCATATAAGGTCAAAAACTACATACTCAGATCTTCACCAAACTTTGCAGGGATACATTGGATGTCAAGACACGTGGAAAAAACGTACAAAACAAGAGATTGGAGACATCAAGATTTTGGACGAATTTTTTAACAATTTTCAAATTTTCAGATAGGAGGTTCCAGATAAGGTCAAAAACTACATACTCAGATCTTCACCAAACTTTGCAGGGATACATTGGATATCAAGACACGTGGAAAAAACGTACAAAACAAGAGATTGGAGACATCAAGATTTTGGACGAATTTTTTAAGAATTTTCAAATTTTCAGAAAGGATGTTCCAGATAAGGTCAAATACGACATACTCAGAAGTAGTGTAATTGGAGCGTTTCAAAGTCGTACTTAGTAGGTATCGTCTTTTTTTATCAATTGAATATCACTTTTTGACATATTTTGACAATTTTTTGTCAATGTTTTAGCGTTTGACGATTTTTTAGTGCAATTTTCACCGCATCTCATTTTTTTCCCACTCGTACTTGGTAGGTATGCATTTGTAGCCTTTTTTTTATCAATTGAAAATCAGTTTTTGACATATTTTGACAAATTTTTCTCGATGTTTTAGCGTTTAGCGATGTTTTTGTAAAATTTCCTATTTTTTTTTTTTCCACTCGTACTTGGTACGAATGCCACGATCTTACGTGATATAACTTAACCTTTTTATTTTTTTTGTGCTAAACTACACGAGAGCCTCTACGTGCTTTGACCTACTTTAGAGTAGAACCATAAAGACAGAGCTGCAACCGAAAGTGAGGCTCGAAGTGAGGCTCGGTGAGGCTCGACTTAATAGTTTGCTTTTGTAAGACATAAGCCTTATTTTCTTGCAGTGTTGCCAACATTTTACTCGAAATAAAATCACCAAGGTTTTTTTCTTGGTCTAACCTATGTTATTGAACTGCGTCGTCACGTCCAAACCTGCCTGACTTCCGAACACTATTGGTTTTATTCATATTTTTTCTTACGTATAGGTGTATATGATGAATCCAAAAACAGATTTTTCCTAAGTCTTACCGTTTCCAAGATAACCCCACTTCCTGTTGCTATTTTCGATTTCCGAGCATAGGTTCTATTCATATTTTTTCTCACGTATAGGTGCACCTGATGAATCTGCAAACAGATTTTTTCTAAGTCTTACAGTTTCCAAGATAACCCCACTTCCCGTCGCCATTTTGGATTTCCGAACATAGGTTCTATTCATATTTTACTTACATATAGGCGTACGTGACGAATCCGCAAACAGATTTTTTCTAAGTCTTACCGTTTCAAAGATAACCCCACTTCCGGTCGCCATTTTGAATTTCCGAGCATAGGTTCTATTCATATTTTACTTACATATAGGCGTACATGACGAATCCGCAAACAGATTTTTCCTAAGTCTCACCGTTTCCAAGATAACTAGTAGTGGTAGTGGGAGAGTTCTGCAACCTCTATTGGGGCTCGCCTTAATGGACTTGTCTCGTAAGGCATGAGCCCCATTTTCTGGCAGTGTTGCCAGCTTCTTACTCGAAAAAATCACCAAGGTTTTTGGTCTAACCTAACCTAAAGCAAGGAGCTGGCAACCTTTTTCTTGCAGTGTTGCCAACTTCTTACTCGTGCAATCAGCCCGGTTCACCAACCGAAAATGGGGCTCGGTGGGGCTCGGTGGGGCTCGCCAAACCTCAAAAACTTACTTTCTCTCCATGTTCCGCGCCTTATTTATTGCGCTGACGATGTTTCACAGCGTAGAAAACAGCACCAAAACATCAAAAACTCACTTTGATTATTTGGAGCTCACCAAAACCTCAAAAACTTATTTTTATTAATTGAGGTTCACCAAACCTCAAAAACTCTCATTTTCTCTCTATGTTCAGCGCCTTTATTCGTTGCGCTGACACAACGTGATGAGTAAATAATGCAGTCTCTTATTCTTGAAGGATGAATGCACCTTATCGTAATTTTCCAAGCCCCGGTCAAATGTTTGTATATCGTGACCTTTGTAAACCTCTCTCTCGGGAACGATGTGCCACACACACACGCGCGCGCGTGCCTATATTGTGACGCAAACAAACAAACAAATAATATTTTTTTTAAGATTCTTGGCCTCTAACCCCACTTCCGGTCGCCATTTTGGATTTCCGAGCATAGGTTCTATTCATATTTTACTTACATATAGGCGTACGTGATGAATCAGCAAACAGATTTTTCCTAAGTCTTACTGTTTCCAAGATAACCCCACTTCCGGTCGCTATTTTGGATTTCCGAACATAGGTTCTATTCATATTTTTTCTTATATATAGGTGTACGTGATGAATCACCAAACAGATTCTTCCTAAGTTTTACTGTTTCCAAGATAACCCCACTTCCGGTCGCTATTTTGGATTTCCGACCATAGGTTCTATTTATATTTTACTTACATATAGGCGTACGTGATGAATCCGCAAACAGATTTTTCCTAAGTCTTACTGTTTCCAAGATAATCCCACTTCCGGTCGCCATTTTGGATTTCCGAACATAGGTTCTATTCACATTTTACTCACGTATAGGCGTACGTGATGAATCCGCAAACAGATTTTTCCTAAGTCATGAATTGGAGGGTTCTATGGCAACTTATATTAATTCTCGTAAGAGAACAGAAAACAAAAAAAAAAAAAAAAAAAAACAATACTGTGGTCACTACAACAAATAGTCTTCTTCAACCCCTATCCAACAAACCAAAAAAAAATCATCATCCTAACTAGAACCATATAACTAACATTGTGATGACTCATATTAAATACCTCTTAGTTGTATTACTTATAAGGGTATACTATTGCACAACGTTTTTGCAACAAGTTATTACGTAACATTGTGATGACTCATATCTAATGTCCTTTGTTGTATTAACTATAAGGGAGTAAACTATTACACAACATGTTGCAACAAGTTATGACGTAATGTGATGAGTCATATCTAACGTGGCGTCTTCTGATTGGTTAATTATTACAGGTGTTTTCAATACGGTCCGCATTTTTATTATATAAGACGGCATACACTGCAGATCAGTCAGTCTCGTGAGAGCAGCCGAAGAGTACGGACGTCCTGTCGCAGTGCTTCTTGTTTTTGTAAAAAAAATAGGTATTTAACTTTTTTTGAAGTTACATACCATCTATTATTTCAAGTTTAAAGGTGTTTCACGTGGTTTTTTATAGTAATTTCGACCAGATTGAATTTTGACGTGATCGTGCATTTTCTATTTCACCTCAAGAAATTCTATATAAATAACATACCTGAAAATTGTATCGCTATATACTAGACTTTTTGATTTCTGTGATTTTCGAAAAAGCAATGGCATCCACCACCAGTTTCAATCGTAAAAATGATAAAACTGAATGTGTTACTTGTGGAAAGCTAATCTCAAGGAACAATTTATCGGTACACAGGGCAAGATGTAGCGAAACAGGTTCGAGAATTAATCGTTCGTCACCTTCTAAGTCTTGTGCTCGATGCGGAAAGATGATCAGCATTACAAATTTAAGTAAACACCTCAAAATTTGCAAACCATTGACCGAACAAGGAACATTGAAAAGAAAAATCGATGATCCAGGAACCGAAGCTTCCACTTCCAAGCAAATTAAATTATCCAATGAACGCAAACCAATTAGATCTGCATTCAACGACCAACTCCAGGATTTTTCAATTAAGTCAGAACCAGGCCGTGACATCCTTAGTTTCTTGGATGAAACGAAAACATCTGTACTAAATATTTTGAAAGATAAACTTGAAAACAACTCTATAAAAGTATATGTTGTTTTGTTTTCCGAATACGAGAAAGTTGATGGCACAACGAGTATTTTTTATCATCGTACAAAAAATCAGACTTTTTATTTTGCTGACGTCGAAAATTTGGACAACTTCTATTATAAAGTTTCCAACGAGCTGGTTAAGAAACATGACGATTTCGAGGCTAAAGGGTCGGGATGGTCTCTGTGTGGAAGTCCTCACACGTTAACCGTTTACGTGAACCAATTCTCGCCTCTTCGTGCATCCAGCTACGTTCCTCTTCCACCGAACATTCAACACAAGAGGGCTGTGTTAAATATACAGAACAGCGATAACAAGTGTTTTCTCTGGTGTGTGTTGGCTGCACTGCATCCTGTTCATTGCAAAAATAATCCAGAACGGATTTATCATTACAAGCAATACGAGACCGAGTTTGAAAGTGTAATGTCTGACATTGAATACCCGGTGACATTGTCGGATATAACAAAGTTCGAAAATCGTGCAGGAAAACGCATCGCTATTAATGTATATTCCTTCACGTCAGATAAATATCTCGTGCACCCCGTCAGGATAAGCGATATCGACGATGACGATGCTCGTGTGATTAATCTTCTTCTAATTTCCAACGAGGATGTTCATCACTATACGCTAATTTGTTCACTATCACGTTTGGTCAGAAGTCAAACAACCAAGTATGAACATTGCATCGAAGTTTGCCCGAGATGCCTAACCACGTTCGACGATCGTGACCGACGTGATCATCAAAATCTTCATAGTCGTCAAATTGCTCTGGAGAAACTTGCCGAACATAAAATTTATTGCGGTGACAACAGACCGGCTAGAATGTTGATGCCCGAAACGAACGAAGTCGAAGAATTCAAAATGCACAAGGCATTGTTGGAACATCCCGCAATCATCGTCGCAGATTTCGAGGCGTTCCTCAAACCACTCTCCTATTGCGAACCGGATCCTGAAATTTCCTCCACAACGCCGTACCAGCTTCATCAACCTAATAGTTTCGGCTATGTTGTTGTGCGACGTGATAAAATAAATGAAGCATATATATACCGCGGGCCAAATGTAATCGAACACTTCCTGGAAAAAATGGTGGAGGAGGTTGAGGTAATTGGTAGCGTACTGCTTACATCAAAACCGATGGCACCTTTAACTGAAAATGAACTTCAAGATTACAATTCCACTGAGGTGTGTCCGGTATGTGATCAAAGTTTCACTGATGAGAACAAAAAAATATTCCACCACGATCATTTCAGCGGAAACTACATAGGTGGAATTTGCAACACGTGCAATCTTAAAATCCAGAAACCTAAATTCATCCCCATATTCTTTCACAACGGAAGCGGATATGATTTTCACCACCTGGTGAGACATCTTGGCTACGATCCGAAACGTATAGATGTCTTGGCCGAGAATGAAGAACGCTACATTAGTCTCAGCAAGCAAGTGTCGATTCCGGGAACGAAAAATACAATCGAGATGCGCTTCCTGGATTCGTATAGATTTCTCTCTGCAAGTCTGGATGCTTTAGCGAACAAACTCACCGACGATCAATTTAAAATAACTAGAGCTAGTTTTCCCAACGTAGACATAGAACTCGTTAGACGTAAAGGGATTTATCCTTACGAATACGTTAGTGATGGTTCTAAATTTAACGACGACGCTCTTCCACTTCCAAGAGAATTTTACAGCAGACTCAGAGAGAAAGGAATCACGGACGAAGAATACCAACACGCGCAACTCATGTGGGAGAAATTAGAATGTAGGACACTCGGAGACTACCACGACGCATACTTAAAATTAGACGTGACGATACTTGCGGATGTTTTTCAAGCGTTCAGGAAAACGGCAACGAATATTTATAAATTAGATCCAGCGTATTTCTACAGCCTACCGGGATTAGCGTGGTCGGCAATGTTATTCCAGACAAAGGTCAAGCTGGAACTGATATCGGACGTTGACATGTTGCTATTTATCGAAAGAGGGATACGAGGTGGAATGGTGCAATGCGTACAGAGACATGCAAAAGCTAATAACGTACACATGAAAGAAGATTACGATTCAAATCGAGCATCGAATTACATCTTCTACGCCGACGTTAATAATCTCTACGGACATGCCATGGTTCAAAAACTTCCTTACGGGGGATTCGAATGGTTAGATCCCACTTCGATAGATATTATTCATTTCGACGATAGCGAGTGTGGGTTCTTCGCAGAGGTAGATCTCCAATTCTCCGACCACCTGCACGACACGTTTTCGGATTTGCCTCCGACTCCCGAAATCAAATGTCCACCCGACTCGGTTCAAGACAAGCTTTTGTTAACATTGGACCCTAAACGGAGATACGTCGTCCACTACAAGAATCTCCGGTTTTTGATTGGGAAGGGTGTTCAGATAGTAAATGTTAGAAGAATACTAAAGTTTAAACATTCCACGTGGTTAAGACCTTACATAGAAACTAACACACAACATAGAACAGCTGCCACTTCCGATTTAGACAAGGACTTTTTTAAATTAATGAACAATGCGGTGTACGGAAAGACTATGGAGAATGTTAGAAAGCACGTAGACGTGAAATTAATTTCCGATAAGAATAAATGTCGGAAGTGGATAGCCGATCCTAGATTCAAGTCGAGAAAAATTTACAACGAGAATTTGGCACTTTTCAATCTAGATATAAAATTGATGAAATTCAGAAAACCAATTTACGTTGGCGCAACGGTTCTCGACTTGTCGAAACTTTACATGTTCGAATTTCATTACGACGTGATGAAACCCTTCTACAATGATAAAATATCACTTTTGTACACGGACACCGACAGCTTTATTTACAGCATACAAACACCTAACCTATACGAAGACATAAAAAGTCCTTCCATGCTTGAGTATTTCGATACTTCTGCGTATCCTCAACCCAACAGATTTGGAATTCCATCTCGTAACAAAAAAGTCCTAGGTAAACTGAAAGATGAATGTAACGGTGATATTATTGTCGAGTTCGCGGGTTTGCGTTCGAAGATGTATGCCATGAGAACAGAGAGTAGCGTCACGAAGAAAGCAAAAGGTGTGGGCAAGAATACGGTGGAGAACAAACTCACCTTCCACGATTACATCGATTGCCTTTACTCACAATCGACGATACTAAGTATAGAACAAAGAATCCAAAGTGTAGACCACGTGATTACAACAAACGAAGTTAGGAAAGTAGCATTAGATCCGCACGACGATAAAAGATGTATTTTGTCTTGTGGAATCCACACGTTGCCTTGGGGACACTATCGTTTAGAAAATAGTAAAAATTGTAGGCAATGCAATTGAAAAAAAATAAACTTAAATAACTATAACTAAAATAAAAAAAACTTTGACTGTCTCAAATTATGACATACACAATAAAGAACTAGCAAGGACAATGAATCTCTTTGGTTTCCGAAAGCAAACAATGGAGACTGTACACCGCAAGGCAGATCATGAATTTCTACCTTCCATGTTATCTAAACTCAACGGCCTGTTGATCAATCAATTTTCAAAACGTTGCTCTTCTTGCTGGAACAGGGACGATTTCGGATTCGCGACGATCGACGTGACGAGGAAACCCAACGACGGAAAATACAGAAACAAAATCAACGACTTTCAAAACGTTGCAACGTTGTGAGAAACGTTTCTCACAACGTTGCAACGTTTTGAAAGTCGTTGATTTTGTTTCTGTATTTTCCGTCGTTGGGTTTCCTCGTCACGTCGATCGTCGCGAATCCGAAATCGTCCCTGTTCCAGCAAGAAGAGCAACGTTTTGAAAATTGATTGATCAACAGGCCGTTGAGTTTAGATAACATGGAAGGTAGAAATTCATGATCTGCCTTGCGGTGTACAGTCTCCATTGTTTGCTTTCGGAAACCAAAGAGATTCATTGTCCTTGCTAGTTCTTTATTGTGTATGTCATAATTTGAGACAGTCAAAGTTTTTTTTATTTTAGTTATAGTTATTTAAGTTTATTTTTTTTCAATTGCATTGCCTACAATTTTTACTATTTTCTAAACGATAGTGTCCCCAAGGCAACGTGTGGATTCCACAAGACAAAATACATCTTTTATCGTCGTGCGGATCTAATGCTACTTTCCTAACTTCGTTTGTTGTAATCACGTGGTCTACACTTTGGATTCTTTGTTCTATACTTAGTATCGTCGATTGTGAGTAAAGGCAATCGATGTAATCGTGGAAGGTGAGTTTGTTCTCCACCGTATTCTTGCCCACACCTTTTGCTTTCTTCGTGACGCTACTCTCTGTTCTCATGGCATACATCTTCGAACGCAAACCCGCGAACTCGACAATAATATCACCGTTACATTCATCTTTCAGTTTACCTAGGACTTTTTTGTTACGAGATGGAATTCCAAATCTGTTGGGTTGAGGATACGCAGAAGTATCGAAATACTCAAGCATGGAAGGACTTTTTATGTCTTCGTATAGGTTAGGTGTTTGTATGCTGTAAATAAAGCTGTCGGTGTCCGTGTACAAAAGTGATATTTTATCATTGTAGAAGGGTTTCATCACGTCGTAATGAAATTCGAACATGTAAAGTTTCGACAAGTCGAGAACCGTTGCGCCAACGTAAATTGGTTTTCTGAATTTCATCAATTTTATATCTAGATTGAAAAGTGCCAAATTCTCGTTGTAAATTTTTCTCGACTTGAATCTAGGATCGGCTATCCACTTCCGACATTTATTCTTATCGGAAATTAATTTCACGTCTACGTGCTTTCTAACATTCTCCATAGTCTTTCCGTACACCGCATTGTTCATTAATTTAAAAAAGTCCTTGTCTAAATCGGAAGTGGCAGCTGTTCTATGTTGTGTGTTAGTTTCTATGTAAGGTCTTAACCACGTGGAATGTTTAAACTTTAGTATTCTTCTAACATTTACTATCTGAACACCCTTCCCAATCAAAAACCGGAGATTCTTGTAGTGGACGACGTATCTCCGTTTAGGGTCCAATGTTAACAAAAGCTTGTCTTGAACCGAGTCGGGTGGACATTTGATTTCGGGAGTCGGAGGCAAATCCGAAAACGTGTCGTGCAGGTGGTCGGAGAATTGGAGATCTACCTCTGCGAAGAACCCACACTCGCTATCGTCGAAATGAATAATATCTATCGAAGTGGGATCTAACCATTCGAATCCCCCGTAAGGAAGTTTTTGAACCATGGCATGTCCGTAGAGATTATTAACGTCGGCGTAGAAGATGTAATTCGATGCTCGATTTGAATCGTAATCTTCTTTCATGTGTACGTTATTAGCTTTTGCATGTCTCTGTACGCATTGCACCATTCCACCTCGTATCCCTCTTTCGATAAATAGCAACATGTCAACGTCCGATATCAGTTCCAGCTTGACCTTTGTCTGGAATAACATTGCCGACCACGCTAATCCCGGTAGGCTGTAGAAATACGCTGGATCTAATTTATAAATATTCGTTGCCGTTTTCCTGAACGCTTGAAAAACATCCGCAAGTATCGTCACGTCTAATTTTAAGTATGCGTCGTGGTAGTCTCCGAGTGTCCTACATTCTAATTTCTCCCACATGAGTTGCGCGTGTTGGTATTCTTCGTCCGTGATTCCTTTCTCTCTGAGTCTGCTGTAAAATTCTCTTGGAAGTGGAAGAGCGTCGTCGTTAAATTTAGAACCATCACTAACGTATTCGTAAGGATAAATCCCTTTACGTCTAACGAGTTCTATGTCTACGTTGGGAAAACTAGCTCTAGTTATTTTAAATTGATCGTCGGTGAGTTTGTTCGCTAAAGCATCCAGACTTGCAGAGAGAAATCTATACGAATCCAGGAAGCGCATCTCGATTGTATTTTTCGTTCCCGGAATCGACACTTGCTTGCTGAGACTAATGTAGCGTTCTTCATTCTCGGCCAAGACATCTATACGTTTCGGATCGTAGCCAAGATGTCTCACCAGGTGGTGAAAATCATATCCGCTTCCGTTGTGAAAGAATATGGGGATGAATTTAGGTTTCTGGATTTTAAGATTGCACGTGTTGCAAATTCCACCTATGTAGTTTCCGCTGAAATGATCGTGGTGGAATATTTTTTTGTTCTCATCAGTGAAACTTTGATCACATACCGGACACACCTCAGTGGAATTGTAATCTTGAAGTTCATTTTCAGTTAAAGGTGCCATCGGTTTTGATGTAAGCAGTACGCTACCAATTACCTCAACCTCCTCCACCATTTTTTCCAGGAAGTGTTCGATTACATTTGGCCCGCGGTATATATATGCTTCATTTATTTTATCACGTCGCACAACAACATAGCCGAAACTATTAGGTTGATGAAGCTGGTACGGCGTTGTGGAGGAAATTTCAGGATCCGGTTCGCAATAGGAGAGTGGTTTGAGGAACGCCTCGAAATCTGCGACGATGATTGCGGGATGTTCCAACAATGCCTTGTGCATTTTGAATTCTTCGACTTCGTTCGTTTCGGGCATCAACATTCTAGCCGGTCTGTTGTCACCGCAATAAATTTTATGTTCGGCAAGTTTCTCCAGAGCAATTTGACGACTATGAAGATTTTGATGATCACGTCGGTCACGATCGTCGAACGTGGTTAGGCATCTCGGGCAAACTTCGATGCAATGTTCATACTTGGTTGTTTGACTTCTGACCAAACGTGATAGTGAACAAATTAGCGTATAGTGATGAACATCCTCGTTGGAAATTAGAAGAAGATTAATCACACGAGCATCGTCATCGTCGATATCGCTTATCCTGACGGGGTGCACGAGATATTTATCTAACGTGAAGGAATATACATTAATAGCGATGCGTTTTCCTGCACGATTTTCGAACTTTGTTATATCCGACAATGTCACCGGGTATTCAATATCAAACATTACACTTTCAAACTCGGTCTCGTATTGCTTGTAATGATAAATCCGTTCTGGATTATTTTTGCAATGAACAGGATGCAGTGCAGCCAACACACACCAGAGAAAACACTTGTTATCGCTGTTCTGTATATTTAACACAGCCCTCTTGTGTTGAATATTCGGTGGAAGAGGAACGTAGCTGGATGCACGAAGAGGCGAGAATTGGTTCACGTAAACGGTTAACGTGTGAGGACTTCCACACAGAGACCATCCCGACCCTTTAGCCTCGAAATCGTCATGTTTCTTAACCAACTCGTTGGAAACTTTATAATAGAAGTTGTCCAAATTTTCGACGTCAGCAAAATAAAAAGTCTGATTTTTTGTACGATGATAAAAAATACTCGTTGTGCCATCAACTTTCTCGTATTCGGAAAACAAAACAACATATACTTTTATAGAGTTGTTTTCAAGTTTATCTTTCAAAATATTTAGTACAAATGTTTTCGTTTCATCCAAGAAACTAAGGATGTCACGGCCTGGTTCTGACTTAATTGAAAAATCCTGGAGTTGGTCGTTGAATGCAGATCTAATTGGTTTGCGTTCATTGGATAATTTAATTTGCTTGGAAGTGGAAGCTTCGGTTCCTGGATCATCGATTTTTCTTTTCAATGTTCCTTGTTCGGTCAATGGTTTGCAAATTTTGAGGTGTTTACTTAAATTTGTAATGCTGATCATCTTTCCGCATCGAGCACAAGACTTAGAAGGTGACGAACGATTAATTCTCGAACCTGTTTCGCTACATCTTGCCCTGTGTACCGATAAATTGTTCCTTGAGATTAGCTTTCCACAAGTAACACATTCAGTTTTATCATTTTTACGATTGAAACTGGTGGTGGATGCCATTGCTTTTTCGAAAATCACAGAAATCAAAAAGTCTAGTATATAGCGATACAATTTTCAGGTATGTTATTTATATAGAATTTCTTGAGGTGAAATAGAAAATGCACGATCACGTCAAAATTCAATCTGGTCGAAATTACTATAAAAAACCACGTGAAACACCTTTAAACTTGAAATAATAGATGGTATGTAACTTCAAAAAAAGTTAAATACCTATTTTTTTTACAAAAACAAGAAGCACTGCGACAGGACGTCCGTACTCTTCGGCTGCTCTCACGAGACTGACTGATCTGCAGTGTATGCCGTCTTATATAATAAAAATGCGGACCGTATTGAAAACACCTGTAATAATTAACCAATCAGAAGACGCCACGTTAGATATGACTCATCACATTACGTCATAACTTGTTGCAACATGTTGTGTAATAGTTTACTCCCTTATAGTTAATACAACAAAGGACATTAGATATGAGTCATCACAATGTTACGTAATAACTTGTTGCAAAAACGTTGTGCAATAGTATACCCTTATAAGTAATACAACTAAGAGGTATTTAATATGAGTCATCACAATGTTAGTTATATGGTTCTAGTTAGGATGATGATTTTTTTTTTGGTTTGTTGGATAGGGGTTGAAGAAGACTATTTGTTGTAGTGACCACAGTATTGTTTTTTTTTTTGTTTTTTTTTGTTTTCTGTTCTCTTACGAGAATTAATATAAGTTGCCATAGAACCCTCCAATTCATGACTTAGGAAAAATCTGTTTGCGGATTCATCACGTACGCCTATACGTGAGTAAAATGTGAATAGAACCTATGTTCGGAAATCCAAAATGGCGACCGGAAGTGGGATTATCTTGGAAACAGTAAGACTTAGGAAAAATCTGTTTGCGGATTCATCACGTACGCCTATATGTAAGTAAAATATAAATAGAACCTATGGTCGGAAATCCAAAATAGCGACCGGAAGTGGGGTTATCTTGGAAACAGTAAAACTTAGGAAGAATCTGTTTGGTGATTCATCACGTACACCTATATATAAGAAAAAATATGAATAGAACCTATGTTCGGAAATCCAAAATAGCGACCGGAAGTGGGGTTATCTTGGAAACAGTAAGACTTAGGAAAAATCTGTTTGCTGATTCATCACGTACGCCTATATGTAAGTAAAATATGAATAGAACCTATGCTCGGAAATCCAAAATGGCGACCGGAAGTGGGGTTAGAGGCCAAGAATCTTAAAAAAAATATTATTTGTTTGTTTGTTTGCGTCACAATATAGGCACGCGCGCGCGTGTGTGTGTGGCACATCGTTCCCGAGAGAGAGGTTTACAAAGGTCACGATATACAAACATTTGACCGGGGCTTGGAAAATTACGATAAGGTGCATTCATCCTTCAAGAATAAGAGACTGCATTATTTACTCATCACGTTGTGTCAGCGCAACGAATAAAAGCGCTGAACATAGAGAGAAAATGAGAGTTTTTGAGGTTTGGTGAACCTCAATTAATAAAAATAAGTTTTTGAGGTTTTGGTGAGCTCCAAATAATCAAAGTGAGTTTTTGATGTTTTGGTGCTGTTTTCTACGCTGTGAAACATCGTCAGCGCAATAAATAAGGCGCGGAACATGGAGAGAAAGTAAGTTTTTGAGGTTTGGCGAGCCCCACCGAGCCCCACCGAGCCCCATTTTCGGTTGGTGAACCGGGCTGATTGCACGAGTAAGAAGTTGGCAACACTGCAAGAAAAAGGTTGCCAGCTCCTTGCTTTAGGTTAGGTTAGACCAAAAACCTTGGTGATTTTTTCGAGTAAGAAGCTGGCAACACTGCCAGAAAATGGGGCTCATGCCTTACGAGACAAGTCCATTAAGGCGAGCCCCAATAGAGGTTGCAGAACTCTCCCACTACCACTACTAGTTATCTTGGAAACGGTGAGACTTAGGAAAAATCTGTTTGCGGATTCGTCATGTACGCCTATATGTAAGTAAAATATGAATAGAACCTATGCTCGGAAATTCAAAATGGCGACCGGAAGTGGGGTTATCTTTGAAACGGTAAGACTTAGAAAAAATCTGTTTGCGGATTCGTCACGTACGCCTATATGTAAGTAAAATATGAATAGAACCTATGTTCGGAAATCCAAAATGGCGACGGGAAGTGGGGTTATCTTGGAAACTGTAAGACTTAGAAAAAATCTGTTTGCAGATTCATCAGGTGCACCTATACGTGAGAAAAAATATGAATAGAACCTATGCTCGGAAATCGAAAATAGCAACAGGAAGTGGGGTTATCTTGGAAACGGTAAGACTTAGGAAAAATCTGTTTTTGGATTCATCATATACACCTATACGTAAGAAAAAATATGAATAAAACCAATAGTGTTCGAAAGTCAGGCAGGTTTGGACGTGACGACGCAGTTCAATAACATAGGTCAGACCAAGAAAAAAACCTTGGTGATTTTATTTCGAGTAAAATGTTGGCAACACTGCAAGAAAATAAGGCTTATGTCTTACAAAAGCAAACTATTAAGTCGAGCCTCACCGAGCCTCACTTCGAGCCTCACTTTCGGTTGCAGCTCTGTCTTTATGGTTCTACTCTAAAGTAGGTCAAAGCACGTAGAGGCTCTCGTGTAGTTTAGCACAAAAAAAAATAAAAAGGTTAAGTTATATCACGTAAGATCGTGGCATTCGTACCAAGTACGAGTGGAAAAAAAAAAATAGGAAATTTTACAAAAACATCGCTAAACGCTAAAACATCGAGAAAAATTTGTCAAAATATGTCAAAAACTGATTTTCAATTGATAAAAAAAAGGCTACAAATGCATACCTACCAAGTACGAGTGGGAAAAAAAATGAGATGCGGTGAAAATTGCACTAAAAAATCGTCAAACGCTAAAACATTGACAAAAAATTGTCAAAATATGTCAAAAAGTGATATTCAATTGATAAAAAAAGACGATACCTACTAAGTACGACTTTGAAACGCTCCAATTACACTACTCTCAGATCTTCACCAAACTTTGCAGGGATACATTGGATGTCAAGACACGTGGAAAAAACATACAAAACATAGGATTTGGGATATCAAGATTTTGGTCAAATTTTTTAAGAATTTTCAAATTTTCAGATAGGAGGTTCCATATAAGGTCAAAAACTACATACTCAGATCTTCACCAAACTTTGCAGGGATACATTGGATGTCAAGACACGTGGAAAAACATACAAAACATAGGATTGGAGATATCAAGATTTTGGTCAAACTTTTTAAGAATTTTCAAATTTTCAGATAGGAGGTTCCATATAAGGTCAAAAACTACATACTCAGATCTTCACCAAACATTGCAGGGATACATTGGATGTCAAGACACGTGGAAAAAACGTACAAAACAAGAGATTGGAGACATCAAGATTTTGGAAGAATTTTTTAAGAATTTTCAAATTTTCAGATGGGAGGTTCCATATAAGGTCAAAAACTACATACACAGATCTTCACCAAACATTGCAGGGATACATTGGATGTCAAGACACGTGGAAAAAACGTACAAAACAAGAGATTGGAGACATCAAGATTTTGGACGAATTTTTTAAGAATTTTCAAATTTTCAGATAGGAGGTTCCATATAAGGTCAAAAACTACATACTCAGACCTTCACCAAACTTTGCAGGGATACATTGGATGTCAAGACACGTGGAAAAAACGTACAAAACAAGAGATTGGAGACATCAAGATTTAGGACGAATTTTTTAACAATTTTCAAATTTTCAGATAGGAGGTTCCAGATAAGGTCAAAAACTACACACTCAGATCTTCACCAAACTTTGCAGGGATACATTGGATGTCAAGACACGTGGAAAAAACGTACAAAACAAGAGATTGGAGACATCAAGATTTTGGACGAATTTTTTAAGAATTTTAAAATTTTCAGAAAGGATGTTCCAGATAAGGTCAAAAACGACATACTCAGATCTTCACCAAACTTTGCAGGGATACATTGGATGTCAAGACACGTGGAAAAAACATACAAAACATAGGATTTGGGATATCAAGATTTTGGTCAAATTTTTTAAGAATTTTCAAATTTTCAGATAGGAGGTTCCATATAAGGTCAAAAACTAAATACTCAGATCTTCACCAAACATTGCAGGGATACATTGGATGTCAAGACACGTGGAAAAAACGTACAAAACAAGAGATTGGAGACATCAAGATTTTGGACGAATTTTTTAAGAATTTTCAAATTTTCAGATAGGAGGTTCCATATAAGGTCAAAAACTACATACTCAGATCTTCACCAAACATTGCAGGGATACATTGGATGTCAAGACACGTGGAAAAAACGTACAAAACAAGAGATTGGAGACATCAAGAATTTGGATGAATTTTTTAAGAATTTTCAAATTTTCAGATAGGAGGTTCCATATAAGGTCAAAAACTACATACTCAGATCTTCACCAAACTTTGCAGGGATACATTGGATGTCAAGACACGTGGAAAAAACGTACAAAACAAGAGATTGGGGACATCAAGATTTTGGACGAATTTTTTAACAATTTTCAAATTTTCAGAAAGGATGTTCCAGATAAGGTCAAAAACGACATACTCAGATCTTCACCAAACTCTGCAGGGATACATTGGATGTCAAGACACGTGGAAAAAACATACAAAACATAGGATTGGGGACATCAAGATTTTGGTCAAATTTTTTAAGAATTTTAAAATTTTCAGATAGGAGGTTCCATATAAGGTCAAAAACTACATACTCAGATCTTCACCAAACATTGCAGGGATACATTGGATGTCAAGACACGTGGAAAAAACGTACAAAACAAGAGATTGGAGACATCAAGATTTTGGACGAATTTTTTAAGAATTTTCAAATTTTCAGATAGGAGGTTCCATATAAGGTCAAAAACTACATACTCAGATCTTCACCAAACTTTGCAGGGATACATTGGATGTCAAGACACGTGGAAAAAACGTACAAAACAAGAGATTGGAGACATCAAGATTTTGGACGAATTTTTTAACAATTTTCAAATTTTCAGATAGGAGGTTCCAGATAAGGTCAAAAACTACATACTCAGATCTTCACCAAACTTTGCAGGGATACATTGGATATCAAGACACGTGGAAAAAACGTACAAAACAAGAGATTGGAGACATCAAGATTTTGGACGAATTTTTTAAGAATTTTCAAATTTTCAGAAAGGATGTTCCAGATAAGGTCAAATACGACATACTCAGATCTTCACCAAACTTTGCAGGGATACATTGGATGTCAAGACACGTGGAAAAAACATACAAAACATAGGATTTGGGATATCAAGATTTTGGTCAAATTTTTTAAGAATTTTCAAATTTTCAGATAGGAGGTTCCATATAAGGTCAAAAACTACATACTCAGATCTTCACCAAACATTGCAGGGATACATTGGATGTCAAGACACGTGGAAAAAACGTACAAAACAAGAGATTGGAGACATCAAGATTTTGGACGAATTTTTTAAGAATTTTCAAATTTTCAGATAGGAGGTTCCATATAAGGTCAAAAACTACATACTCAGATCTTCACCAAACATTGCAGGGATACATTGGATGTCAAGACACGTGGAAAAAACGTACAAAACAAGAGATTGGAGACATCAAGAATTTGGACGAATTTTTTAAGAATTTTCAAATTTTCAGATAGGAGGTTCCATATAAGGTCAAAAACTACATACTCAGATCTTCACCAAACTTTGCAGGGATACATTGGATGTCAAGACACGTGGAAAAAACGTACAAAACAAGAGATTGGAGACATCAAGGTTTTGGTCAAATTTTTTAAGAATTTTCAAATTTTCAGATAGGAGGTTCCATATAAGATCAAAAACTACATGCTCAGATCTTCACCAAACATTGCAGGGATACATTGGATGTCAAGACACGTGGAAAAAACGTACAAAACAAGAGATTGGAGACATCAAGATTTTGGACGAATTTTTTAAGAATTTTCAAATTTTCAGATAGGAGGTTCCATATAAGGTCAAAAACTACATACTCAGATCTTCACCAAACATTGCAGGGATACATTGGATGTCAAGACACGTGGAAAAAACGTACAAAACAAGAGATTGGAGACATCAAGATTTTGGACGAATTTTTTAAGAATTTTCAAATTTTGAGATAGGAGGTTCCATATAAGGTCAAAAACTACATACTCAGATCTTCACCAAACTTTGCAGGGATACATTGGATGTCAAGACACGTGGAAAAAACGTACAAAATAAGAGATTGGAGACATCAAGATTTTGGACGAATTTTTTAAGAATTTTCAAATTTTGAGATAGGAGGTTCCATATAAGGTCAAATACGACATACTCAGATCTTCACCAAACTTTGCAGGGATACATTGGATGTCAAGACACGTGGAAAAAACATACAAAACATAGGATTTGGGATATCAAGATTTTGGTCAAATTTTTTAAGAATTTTCAAATTTTCAGATAGGAGGTTCCATATAAGGTCAAAAACTACATACTCAGATCTTCGCCAAACATTGCAGGGATACATTGGATGTCAAGACACGTGGAAAAAACGTACAAAACAAGAGATTGGAGACATCAAGATTTTGGACGAATTTTTTAAGAATTTTCAAATTTTCAGATAGGAGGTTCCATATAAGGTCAAAAACTACATACTCAGATCTTCACCAAACATTGCAGGGATACATTGGATGTCAAGACACGTGGAAAAAACGTACAAAACAAGAGATTGGAGACATCAAGAATTTGGACGAATTTTTTAAGAATTTTCAAATTTTCAGATAGGAGGATCCATATAAGGTCAAAAACTACATACTCAGATCTTCACCAAACTTTGCAGGGATACATTGGATGTCAAGACACGTGGAAAAAACGTACAAAACAAGAGATTGGAGACATCAAGATTTTGGACGAATTTTTTAAGAATTTTCAAATTTTCAGATGGGAGGTTCCATATAAGGTCAAAAACTACATACTCAGATCTTCACCAAACATTGCAGGGATACATTGGATGTCAAGACACGTGGAAAAAACGTACAAAACAAGAGATTGGAGACATCAAGATTTTGGACGAATTTTTTAAGAATTTTCAAATTTTCAGATAGGAGGTTCCATATAAGGTCAAAAACTACATACTCAGACCTTCACCAAACTTTGCAGGGATACATTGGATGTCAAGACACGTGGAAAAAACGTACAAAACAAGAGATTGGAGACATCAAGATTTTGGACGAATTTTTTAACAATTTTCAAATTTTCAGATAGGAGGTTCCAGATAAGGTCAAAAACTACACACTCAGATCTTCACCAAACTTTGCAGGGATACATTGGATGTCAAGACACGTGGAAAAAACGTACAAAACAAGAGATTGGAGACATCAAGATTTTGGACGAATTTTTTAAGAATTTTCAAATTTTCAGAAAGGATGTTCCAGATAAGGTCAAAAACGACATACTCAGATCTTCACCAAACTTTGCAGGGATACATTGGATGTCAAGACACGTGGAAAAAACATACAAAACATAGGATTTGGGATATCAAGATTTTGGTCAAATTTTTTAAGAATTTTCAAATTTTCAGATAGGAGGTTCCATATAAGGTCAAAAACTAAATACTCAGATCTTCACCAAACATTGCAGGGATACATTGGATGTCAAGACACGTGGAAAAAACGTACAAAACAAGAGATTGGAGACATCAAGATTTTGGACGAATTTTTTAAGAATTTTCAAATTTTCAGATAGGAGGTTCCATATAAGGTCAAAAACTACATACTCAGATCTTCACCAAACATTGCAGGGATACATTGGATGTCAAGACACGTGGAAAAAACGTACAAAACAAGAGATTTGAGACATCAAGAATTTGGACGAATTTTTTAAGAATTTTCAAATTTTCAGATAGGAGGTTCCATATAAGGTCAAAAACTACATACTCAGATCTTCACCAAACTTTGCAGGGATACATTGGATGTCAAGACACGTGGAAAAAACGTACAAAACAAGAGATTGGAGACATCAAGATTTTGGACGAATTTTTTAAGAATTTTCAAATTTTCAGATAGGAGGTTCCATATAAGGTCAAAAACTACATACTCAGATCTTCACCAAACTTTGCAGGGATACATTGGATGTCAAGACACGTGGAAAAAACGTACAAAACAAGAGATTGGAGACATCAAGATTTTGGACGAATTTTTTAACAATTTTCAAATTTTCAGATAGGAGGTTCCAGATAAGGTCAAAAACTACATACTCAGATCTTCACCAAACTTTGCAGGGATACATTGGATATCAAGAAACGTGGAAAAAACGTACAAAACAAGAGATTGGAGACATCAAGATTTTGGACGAATTTTTTAAGAATTTTCAAATTTTCAGAAAGGATGTTCCAGATAAGGTCAAATACGACATACTCAGATCTTCACCAAACTTTGCAGGGATACATTGGATGTCAAGACACGTGGAAAAAACACAAAACATAGGATTTGGGATATCAAGATTTTGGTCAAATTTTTTAAGAATTTTCAAATTTTCAGATAGGAGGTTCCATATAAGGTCAAAAACTACATACTCAGATCTTCACCAAACATTGCAGGGATACATTGGATGTCAAGACACGTGGAAAAAACGTACAAAACAAGAGATTGGAGACATCAAGGTTTTGGACGAATTTTTTAAGAATTTTCAAATTTTCAGATAGGAGGTTCCATATAAGGTCAAAAACTACATACTCAGATCTTCACCAAACATTGCAGGGATACATTGGATGTCAAGACACGTGGAAAAAACGTACAAAACAAGAGATTGGAGACATCAAGAATTTGGACGAATTTTTTAAGAATTTTCAAATTTTCAGATAGGAGGTTCCATATAAGGTCAAAAACTACATACTCAGATCTTCACCAAACTTTGCAGGGATACATTGGATGTCAAGACACGTGGAAAAAACGTACAAAACAAGAGATTGGAGACATCAAGATTTTGGTCAAATTTTTTAAGAATTTTCAAATTTTCAGATAGGAGGTTCCATATAAGTTCAAAAACTACATGCTCAGATCTTCACCAAACATTGCAGGGATACATTGGATGTCAAGACACGTGGAAAAAACGTACAAAACAAGAGATTGGAGACATCAAGATTTTGGACGAATTTTTTAAGAATTTTCAAATTTTCAGATAGGAGGTTCCATATAAGGTCAAAAACTACATACTCAGATCTTCACCAAACATTGCAGGGATACATTGGATGTCAAGACACGTGGAAAAAACGTACAAAACAAGAGATTGGAGACATCAAGATTTTGGACGAATTTTTTAAGAATTTTCAAATTTTGAGATAGGAGGTTCCATATAAGGTCAAAAACTACATACTCAGATCTTCACCAAACTTTGCAGGGATACATTGGATGTCAAGACACGTGGAAAAAACGTACAAAACAAGAGATTGGAGACATCAAGATTTTGGACGAATTTTTTAACAATTTTCAAATTTTCAGATAAGGTCAAAAACTACATACTCAGATCTTCACCAAACTTTGCAGGGATACATTGGATGTCAAGACACGTGGAAAAAACGTACAAAACAAGAGATTGGAGACATCAAGATTTTGGACGAATTTTTTAAGAATTTTCAAATTTTCAGAAAGGATGTTCCAGATAAGGTCAAAAACGACATACTCAGATCTTCACCAAACTTTGCAGGGATACATTGGATGTCAAGACACGTGGAAAAAACATACAAAACATAGGATTTGGGATATGAAGATTTTGGTCAAATTTTTTAAGAATTTTCAAATTTTCAGATAGGAAGTTCCATATAAGGTCCAAAACTACATACTCAGATCTTCACCAAACTTTGCAGGGATACATTGGATGTCAAGACACGTGGAAAAAACGTACAAAACAAGAGATTGGAGACATCAAGATTTTGGACGAATTTTTTAAGAATTTTCAAATTTTCAGATAGGAGGTTCCATATAAGGTCAAAAACTACATACTCAGATCTTCACCAAACATTGCAGGGATACATTGGATGTCAAGACACGTGGAAAAAACGTACAAAACAAGAGATTGGAGACATCAAGAATTTGGACGAATTTTTTTAAGAATTTTCAAATTTTCAGATAGGAGGTTCCATATAAGGTCAAAAACTACATACTCAGATCTTCACCAAACTTTGCAGGGATACATTGGATGTCAAGACACGTGGAAAAAACGTACAAAACAAGAGATTGGAGACATCAAGATTTTGGTCAAATTTTTTAAGAATTTTCAAATTTCCAGATAGGAGGTTCCATATAAGATCAAAAACTACATGCTCAGATCTTCACCAAACATTGCAGGGATACATTGGATGTCAAGACACGTGGAAAAAACGTACAAAACAAGAGATTGGAGACATCAAGATTTTGGACGAATTTTTTAAGAATTTTCAAATTTTCAGATAGGAGGTTCCATATAAGGTCAAAAACTACATACTCAGATCTTCACCCAAACATTGCAGGGATACATTGGATGTCAAGACACGTGGAAAAAACGTACAAAACAAGAGATTGGAGACATCAAGATTTTGGACGAATTTTTTAAGAATTTTCAAATTTTGAGATAGGAGGTTCCATATAAGGTCAAAAACTACATACTCAGATCTTCACCAAACTTTGCAGGGATACATTGGATGTCAAGACACGTGGAAAAAACGTACAAAACAAGAGATTGGAGACATCAAGATTTTGGACGAATTTTTTAACAATTTTCAAATTTTCAGATAAGGTCAAAAACGACATACTCAGATCTTCACCAAACTTTGCAGGGATACATTGGATGTCAAGACACGTGGAAAAAACATACAAAACATAGGATTTGGGATATGAAGATTTTGGTCAAATTTTTTAAGAATTTTCAAATTTTCAGATAGGAGGTTCCATATAAGGTCCAAAACTACATACTCAGATCTTCACCAAACTTTGCAGGGATACATTGGATGTCAAGACACGTGGAAAAAACGTACAAAACAAGAGATTGGAGACATCAAGATTTTGGACGAATTTTTTAAGAATTTTCAAATTTTCAGATAGGAGGTTCCATATAAGGTCAAAAACTACATACTCAGATCTTCACCAAACATTGCAGGGATACATTGGATGTCAAGACACGTGGAAAAAACGTACAAAACAAGAGATTGGAGACATCAAGAATTTGGACGAATTTTTTAAGAATTTTCAAATTTTCAGATAGGAGGTTCCATATAAGGTCAAAAACTACATACTCAGATCTTCACCAAACTTTGCAGGGATACATTGGATGTCAAGACACGTGGAAAAAACGTACAAAACAAGAGATTGGAGACATCAAGATTTTGGACGAATTTTTTAAGAATTTTCAAATTTTCAGAAAGGATGTTCCAGATAAGGTCAAAAACGACATACTCAGATCTTCACCAAACTCTCCAGGGATACATTGGATGTCAAGACACGTGGAAAAAACATACAAAACATAGGATTGGGGACATCAAGATTTTGGTCAAATTTTTTAAGAATTTTCAAATTTTCAGATAGGAGGTTCCATATAAGGTCAAAAACTACATACTCAGAACTTCACCAAACATTGCAGGGATACATTGGATGTCAAGACACGTGGAAAAAACGTACAAAACAAGAGATTGGAGACATCAAGATTTTGGACGAATTTTTGAAGAATTTTCAAATTTTCAGATAGGAGGTTCCAGATAAAGTCAAAAACTACATACTCAGATCTTCACCAAACTTTGCAGGGATACATTGGATGTCAAGATACGTGGAAAAAACGTACAAAACAAGAGATTGGAGACATCAAGATTTTGGACGAATTTTTTAAGAATTTTCAAATTTTCAGAAAGGATGTTCCAGATAAGGTCAAAAACGACATACTCAGATCTTCACCAAACTCTGCAGGGATACATTGGATTTCAAGACACGTGGAAAAAACATACAAAACATAGGATTGGGGACATCAAGATTTTGAACGAATTTTTTAAGAATTTTCAAATTTTCAGAAAGGAGGTTCCAGATAAGGTCAAAAACGACATACTCAGATCTTCACCAAACTTTGCAGGGATACATTGGATGTCAAGACACGTGGAAAAAACGTACAAAACAAGAGATTGGAGACATCAAGATTTTGGACGAATTTTTTAAGAATTTTCAAATTTTCAGATAGGAGGTTCCAGATAAGGTCAAAAACTACATACTCAGATCTTCACCAAACTTTGCAGGGATACATTGGATGTCAAGACACGTGGAAAAAACGTACAAAACAAGAGATTGGAGACATCAAGATTTTGGACGAATTTTTGAGGAATTTTCAAATTTTCAGAAATGAGGTTCCAGATAAGGTCAAAAACTACATACTCAGATCTTCACCAAACTTTGCAGGGATACATTGGATGTCAAGACACGTGGGAAAAACGTACAAAACAAGAGATTGGAGACATCAAGATTTTGGACGAATTTTTTAAGAATTTTCAAATTTTCAGATGGGAGGTTCCATATAAGGTCAAAAACTACATACTCAGATCTTCACCAAACATTGCAGGGATACATTGGATGTCAAGACACGTGGACAAAACGTACAAAACAAGAGATTGGAGACATCAAGATTTTGGACGAATTTTTTAAGAATTTTCAAATTTTCAGATAGGAGGTTCCAGATAAGGTCAAAAACTACATACTCAGATCTTCACCAAACTTTGCAGGGATACATTGGATATCAAGACACGTGGAAAAAACGTACAAAACAAGAGATTGGAGACATCAAGAATTTGGACGAATTTTTTAAGAATTTTCAAATTTTCAGAAAGGATGTTCCAGATAAGGTCAAAAACGACATACTCAGATCTTCACCAAACTCTGCAGGGATACATTGGATGTCAAGACACGTGGAAAAAACATACAAAACATAGGATTGGGGACATCAAGATTTTGGTCAAATTTTTTAAGAATTTTCAAATTTTCAGATAGGAGGTTCCATATAAGGTCAAAAACTACATACTCAGAACTTCACCAAACATTGCAGGGATACATTGGATGTCAAGACACGTGGAAAAAACGTACAAAACAAGAGATTGGAGACATCAAGATTTTGGACGAATTTTTGAAGAATTTTCAAATTTTCAGATAGGAGGTTCCAGATAAGGTCAAAAACTACATACTCAGATCTTCACCAAACTTTGCAGGGATACATTGGATGTCAAGATACGTGGAAAAAACGTACAAAACAAGAGATTGGAGACATCAAGATTTTGGACGAATTTTTTAAGAATTTTCAAATTTTCAGAAGAGATGTTCCAGATAAGGTCAAAAACGACATACTCAGATCTTCACCAAACTCTGCAGGGATACATTGGATTTCAAGACACGTGGAAAAAACATACAAAACATAGGATTGGGGACATCAAGATTTTGAACGAATTTTATAAGAATTTTCAAATTTTCAGAAAGGAGGTTCCAGATAAGGTCAAAAACTACATACTCAGGTCTTCACCAAACATTGCAGGGATACATTGGATGTCAAGACACGTGGAAAAAACGTACAAAAAAAGAGATTGGAGACATCAAGAATTTGGCTGAATTTTTTAAGAATTTTCAAATTTTCAGATAGGAGGTTCCATATAAGGTCAAAAACTACATACTCAGATCTTCACCAAACTTTGCAGGGATACATTGGATGTCAAGACACGTGGAAAAAACGTACAAAACAAGAGATTGGAGACATCAAGATTTTGGACGAATTTTTTAACAATTTTCAAATTTTCAGAAAGGATGTTCCAGATAAGGTCTAAAACGACATACTCAGATCTTCACCAAACTCTGCAGGGATACATTGGATGTCAAGACACGTGGAAAAAACATACAAAACATAGGATTGGGCACATCAAGATTTTGGTCAATTTTTTTAAGAATTTTCAAATTTTCAGATAGGAGGTTCCATATAAGGTCAAAAACTACATACTCAGATCTTCACCAAACATTGCAGGGATACATTGGATGTCAAGACACGTGGAAAAAACGTACAAAACAAGAGATTGGAGACATCAAGATTTTGGACGAATTTTTTAAAAATTTTCAAATTTTCAGATAGGAGGTTCCATATAAGGTCAAAAACTACATACTCAGATCTTCACCTAACATTGCAGGGATACATTGGATGTCAAGACACGTGGAAAAAACGTACAAAACAAGAGATTGGAGACATCAAGATTTTGGACGAATTTTTTAAGATTTTTCAAATTTTCAGATAGGAGGTTCCATATAAGGTCAAAAACTACATACTCAGATCTTCACCAAACTTTGCAGGGATACATTGGATGTCAAGACACGTGGAAAAAACGTACAAAACAAGAGATTGGAGACATCAAGATTTTGGACGAATTTTTTAACAATTTTCAAATTTTCAGATAGGAGGTTCCAGATAAGGTCAAAAACTACATACTCAGATCTTCACCAAACTTTGCAGGGATACATTGGATATCAAGACACGTGGAAAAAACGTACAAAACAAGAGATTGGAGACATCAAGATTTTGGACGAATTTTTTAAGAATTTTCAAATTTTCAGAAAGGATGTTCCAGATAAGGTCAAATACGACATACTCAGATCTTCACCAAACTTTGCAGGGATACATTGGATGCCAAGACACGTGGAAAAAACATACAAAACATAGGATTTGGGATATCAAGATTTTGGTCAAATTTTTTAAGAATTTTCAAATTTTCAGATAGGAGGTTCCATATAAGGTCAAAAACTACATACTCAGATCTTCACCAAACTTTGCAGGGATACATTGGATGTCAAGACACGTGGAAAAACATACAAAACATAGGATTGGGGATATCAAGATTTTGGTCAAATTTTTTAAGAATTTTCAAATTTTCAGATAGGAGGTTCCATATAAGGTCAAAAACTACATACTCAGATCTTCACCAAACATTGCAGGGATACATTGGATGTCAAGACACGTGGAAAAAACGTACAAAACAAGAGATTGGAGACATCAAGATTTTGGACGAATTTTTTAAGAATTTTCAAATTTTCAGATGGGAGGTTCCATATAAGGTCAAAAACTACATACTCAGATCTTCACCAAACATTGCAGGGATACATTGGATGTCAAGACACGTGGAAAAAACGTACAAAACAAGAGATTGGAGACATCAAGATTTTGGACGAATTTTTTAAGAATTTTCAAATTTTCAGATAGGAGGTTCCATATAAGGTCAAAAACTACATACTCAGACCTTCACCAAACTTTGCAGGGATACATTGGATGTCAAGACACGTGGATAAAACGTACAAAACAAGAGATTGGAGACATCAAGATTTTGGACGAATTTTTTAACAATTTTCAAATTTTCAGATAGGAGGTTCCAGATAAGGTCAAAAACTACACACTCAGATCTTCACCAAACTTTGCAGGGATACATTGGATGTCAAGACACGTGGAAAAAACGTACAAAACAAGAGATTGGAGACATCAAGATTTTGGACGAATTTTTTAAGAATTTTCAAATTTTCAGAAAGGATGTTCCAGATAAGGTCAAAAACGACATACTCAGATCTTCACCAAACTTTGCAGGGATACATTGGATGTCAAGACACGTGGAAAAAACATACAAAACATAGGATTTGGGATATCAAGATTTTGGTCAAATTTTTTAAGAATTTTCAAATTTTCAGATAGGAGGTTCCATATAAGGTCAAAAACTAAATACTCAGATCTTCACCAAACATTGCAGGGATACATTGGATGTCAAGACACGTGGAAAAAACGTACAAAACAAGAGATTGGAGACATCAAGATTTTGGACGAATTTTTTAAGAATTTTCAAATTTTCAGATAGGAGGTTCCATATAAGGTCAAAAACTACATACTCAGATCTTCACCAAACATTGCAGGGATACATTGGATGTCAAGACACGTGGAAAAAACGTACAAAACAAGAGATTGGAGACATCAAGAATTTGGACGAATTTTTTAAGAATTTTCAAATTTTCAGATAGGAGGTTCCATATAAGGTCAAAAACTACATACTCAGATCTTCACCAAACTTTGCAGGGATACATTGGATGTCAAGACACGTGGAAAAAACGTACAAAACAAGAGATTGGAGACATCAAGATTTTGGACGAATTTTTTAACAATTTTCAAATTTTCAGAAAGGATGTTCCAGATAAGGTCAAAAACGACATACTCAGATCTTCACCAAACTCTGCAGGGATACATTGGATGTCAAGACACGTGGAAAAAACATACAAAACATAGGATTGGGGACATCAAGATTTTGGTCAAATTTTTTAAGAATTTTAAAATTTTCAGATAGGAGGTTCCATATAAGGTCAAAAACTACATACTCAGATCTTCACCAAACATTGCAGGGATACATTGGATGTCAAGACACGTGGAAAAAACGTACAAAACAAGAGATTGGAGACATCAAGATTTTGGACGAATTTTTTAAAAATTTTCAAATTTTCAGATAGGAGGTTCCATATAAGGTCAAAAACTACATACTCAGATCTTCACCAAACATTGCAGGGATACATTGGATGTCAAGACACGTGGAAAAAACGTACAAAACAAGAGATTGGAGACATCAAGATTTTGGACGAATTTTTTAAGAATTTTCAAATTTTCAGATAGGAGGTTCCATATAAGGTCAAAAACTACATACTCAGATCTTCACCAAACTTTGCAGGGATACATTGGATGTCAAGACACGTGGAAAAAACGTACAAAACAAGAGATTGGAGACATCAAGATTTTGGACGAATTTTTTAACAATTTTCAAATTTTCAGATAGGAGGTTCCAGATAAGGTCACAAACTACATACTCAGATCTTCACCAAACTTTGCAGGGATTCATTGGATATCAAGACACGTGGAAAAAACGTACAAAACAAGAGATTGGAGACATCAAGATTTTGGACGAATTTTTTAAGAATTTTCAAATTTTCAGAAAGGATGTTCCAGATAAGGTCAAATACGACATACTCAGATCTTCACCAAACTTTGCAGGGATACATTGGATGTCAAGACACGTGGAAAAAACATACAAAACATAGGATTTGGGATATCAAGATTTTGGTCAAATTTTTTAAGAATTTTCAAATTTTCAGATAGGAGGTTCCATATAAGGTCAAAAACTACATACTCAGATCCTCACCAAACATTGCAGGGATACATTGGATGTCAAGACACGTGGAAAAAACGTACAAAACAAGAGATTGGAGACATCAAGATTTTGGACGAATTTTTTAAGAATTTTCAAATTTTCAGATAGGAGGTTCCATATAAGATCAAAAACTACATACTCAGATCTTCACCAAACATTGCAGGGATACATTGGATGTCAAGACACGTGGAAAAAACGTACAAAACAAGAGATTGGAGACATCAAGAATTTGGACGAATTTTTTAAGAATTTTCAAATTTTCAGATAGGAGGTTCCATATAAGGTCAAAAACTACATACTCAGATCTTCACCAAACTTTGCAGGGATACATTGGATGTCAAGACACGTGGAAAAAACGTACAAAACAAGAGATTGGAGACATCAAGGTTTTGGTCAAATTTTTTAAGAATTTTCAAATTTTCAGATAGGAGGTTCCATATAAGATCAAAAACTACATGCTCAGATCTTCACCAAACATTGCAGGGATACATTGGATGTCAAGACACGTGGAAAAAACGTACAAAACAAGAGATTGGAGACATCAAGATTTTGGACGAATTTTTTAAGAATTTTCAAATTTTCAGATAGGAGGTTCCATATAAGGTCAAAAACTACATACTCAGATCTTCACCAAACATTGCAGGGATACATTGGATGTCAAGACACGTGGAAAAAACGTACAAAACAAGAGATTGGAGACATCAAGATTTTGGACGAATTTTTTAAGAATTTTCAAATTTTGAGATAGGAGGTTCCATATAAGGTCAAATACGACATACTCAGATCTTCACCAAACTTTGCAGGGATACATTGGATGTCAAGACACGTGGAAAAAACATACAAAGCATAGGATTTGGGATATCAAGATTTTGGTCAAATTTTTTAAGAATTTTCAAATTTTCAGATAGGAGGTTCCATATAAGGTCAAAAACTACATACTCAGATCTTCACCAAACATTGCAGGGATACATTGGATGTCAAGACACGTGGAAAAAACGTACAAAACAAGAGATTGGAGACATCAAGATTTTGGACGAATTTTTTAAGAATTTTCAAATTTTCAGATAGGAGGATCCATATAAGGTCAAAAACTACATACTCAGATCTTCACCAAACTTTGCAGGGATACATTGGATGTCAAGACACGTGGAAAAAACGTACAAAACAAGAGATTGGAGACATCAAGATTTTGGTCAAATTTTTTAAGAATTTTCAAATTTTCAGATAGGAGGTTCCATATAAGATCAAAAACTACATGCTCAGATCTTCACCAAACATTGCAGGGATACATTGGATGTCAAGACACGTGGAAAAAACGTACAAAACAAGAGATTGGAGACATCAAGATTTTGGACGAATTTTTTAAGAATTTTCAAATTTTCAGATAGGAGGTTCCATATAAGGTCAAAAACTACATACTCAGATCTTCACCAAACATTGCAGGGATACATTGGATGTCAAGACACGTGGAAAAAACGTACAAAACAAGAGATTGGAGACATCAAGATTTTGGACGAATTTTTTAAGAATTTTCAAATTTTGAGATAGGAGGTTCCATATAAGGTCAAAAACTACATACTCAGATCTTCACCAAACTTTGCAGGGATACATTGGATGTCAAGACACGTGGAAAAAACGTACAAAACAAGAGATTGGAGACATCAAGATTTTGGACGAATTTTTTAAGAATTTTCAAATTTTGAGATAGGAGGTTCCATATAAGGTCAAATACGACATACTCAGATCTTCACCAAACTTTGCAGGGATACATTGGATGTCAAGACACGTGGAAAAAACGTACAAAACAAGAGATTGGAGACATCAAGATTTTGGACGAATTTTTTAAGAATTTTCAAATTTTCAGAAAGGATGTTCCAGATAAGGTCAAATACGACATACTCAGATCTTCACCAAACTTTGCAGGGATACATTGGATGTCAAGACACGTGGAAAAAACATACAAAACATAGGATTTGGGATATCAAGATTTTGGTCAAATTTTTTAAGAATTTTCAAATTTTCAGATAGGAGGTTCCATATAAGGTCAAAAACTACATACTCAGATCTTCACCAAACATTGCAGGGATACATTGGATGTCAAGACACGTGGAAAAAACGTACAAAACAAGAGATTGGAGACATCAAGATTTTGGACGAATTTTTTAAGAATTTTCAAATTTTCAGATAGGAGGTTCCATATAAGGTCAAAAACTACATACTCAGATCTTCACCAAACATTGCAGGGATACATTGGATGTCAAGACACGTGGAAAAAACGTACAAAACAAGAGATTGGAGACATCAAGAATTTGGACGAATTTTTTAAGAATTTT
>NW_028143594.1:0-66000 GCF_977018435.1 Lepisma saccharinum
ATCAAATATAAAAGTGTGCTTTTCTGTAACTAGAAATGAATGATGCATATACCAAGAGGGAGGTCAACAGATGAGTTTGGCTCTTCCCTCCCGACATCATTTGGTGTAGATAAATTAGTGGTATCTTGTCTCAAGCAAACACTTCTATCCAGGGCTGATTATAGGTAGCACAGTCCCCCTATAAAGATATACGCATCGAAACTATCCATCTTCAATTATTCACTTTATTTTAAGTAAGAAGAGTTTGAAGAAGAGAAAGAAGAATATTAATTTAGTAGAAGATAACTCACTTCATGAGTCAAGATGGTGCCAACGAATAGAAGCTATGTTAATCATCGTCCCATTTTTTGAGATTTTTCAGTGTTTTTTCTGAGTTTGTCTTTAATCCTGGGGTACTCGTGCCTTTCTTACATGTGTTTCCTCCCCGATGTCAAAGGATATTCATGATCTATTGCGACTGATGCGTGCTGAGAGAGAATTTTCGTTTTCGACAACATGTGCTCGTGTCTCTGCATTGGCTTCACCGAGCAACAGGGAACAGCGTTCAGCAGGTACAGGGACTACAGTTCGGTATTTCACCTTGTTTGCATGATTGTATGGCCTTGATCTGTGGTTAATTGTCTATGATGACGTAATTTGTTTTGTTCAATTGGGTAGTCTGTTACGGCTATGGACTAACCTTACAACATTTGATTGTGGATTGTTAGGAGAAAGAGATTATGAATGTTGCTGGATAATGGAAGTGATTTTGGAAAGGTGAATTTGTTAATTTGTGTATCAAGACCAATTATGATCTTCATACAATTTTGTTTGTAATAAGGAGTTTAATTGCATGTGCAAGTGTAATATATTAACATTAACTGATATCTAAATATATTTTTTGTGTGCGAGAGTTAGTAAAGTTTATGTAAACATATCCTTATCTGATTTCCCAAAACCTGAGGGCTTCAAAGTAGACTGATAAGTCTCATACTCGCCGTGGAGGAATAAAAGTAAGTAGATCCATTGAGACTAAACAGGGGAACGTAACAAAGGGAAGTAACAGAGCTAAACATGAGAGAGGAACAGTATGGATTTAGAAGAAGTAGATCAACAGCAGAACTGATATTCACCATAAGACAAAAGCAGGAAAGGCAGTACAAGTATGGAAATGATTTGATTAATACATTCCCAGACATAGAAAAGGCATACGATAGCATGGTGTCACCACCCAAGTATTTTCTCAAACGAGGAATAGCGTTACAATGGTCAGTATCAGTAATGGACTAACACAGGGAAGTGCTCTTCCATCACTGCTCTTCATAATTACAATAACCTATAGCGGAACTGTGAATTACCGTGGATTGAAGATTCAATGTCCAATGCAAATAATCTTCTCCTTGGTTCATACTATAGACCGCATAGAAATAGTCTACTGTACCTTCTTGAAGAATGTCGAGATTTGTTACTTGCAGCAATTGCCCTTGGGGATGTTGCATTTTCCGGTGACTTCAACCTGTCTATTGAGTGACAAGACCCTGGCAATGGAATCGCGAAATGTGCAAATGACCTATGGTTCACTGAAAGTTTCGTTTCTGGTTTAAAGCTAAAGCAGCACAATTTGTTCAACACCAGGAAGGACAGTAATCTGCATTATGCTGTGTACACATTGAACAATATAAACAAGTGGTTCCCAACCTTGTTTTGCTCACAGTGCACTATACTATGTAGTGAGATCCCGTGGCACACTAACATATGAGTTAGCCACAGTGCGAGTGGGGACTGACGTTTGACTTGGCAACAGCACAGCTTGCCTTCTCAAGTCAGTTGTTTGTAGGCAGGCAGTTGTAATGTCTTTTTGTCTGGGTTCTGGTGTTATTTAACTTCAGTATGGATAAGTTTTTGGTTCTCCATACTGAGATCTGCAGGTTGTCAAAAGGTAAAGTCCTGGAGAGATTTTGTAAGATAAGAGAAGAGATATTAAATTTGTTTAGCGTCGAAAAGCCAGACTTTGCTGCTCTGTTGAATGACGAGGAGTGGTCTGCAAAGGTAGCCTACTTGTCTGATATTTTTTGCCATTTAAATTACCCACATGAGAGTATGCAAGAAAAGCAAGAAAACGTGCTGACGGCAACTCATAAACTCAACGGGTTCTTAAAAAACCTTCGAATATGGAAATCACATGTGGAGAAGAAAAATCTTAAGATGTTTCCTCTGACTTTTTAGGCAGATCCGCAGGGGAATATTACATAGCAACTAATTTTAAGTGACCTCGTGGCTCTTCAGAATAACATGGCGCAATATTTCTCCTCCATCACTGTCGGCAATTACAGTATGATTGGGTGCGCAATACTTATGCTATGCCCTCAGAATCAACCACTGAACTTTCTCTGGAGAAAGAAGAGCAGTTCGCAGAACTTCAGACAGACTGAACATTTCAATTGAAATATGTTGAACCACCACTTACCAAGAATGAGTACCCAGCAATAGCAGCGGAAGCAGTTAATACCCTGTTACATTATTCAACCAACTACTTGTGCGAACTGGGCTTTTCGGCACTAACAAACATCAAAAACAAGAAGTGGGAGAAACTTCTCTCACTTGTACAGGAAATGTGTGTGTGTTTGTCTTCAATTCCACCTCGAATTGAACTTTTGTGTAAGAAGCAACAAGCTCAAATGTCTCCTTAATAATTCAAATGTTTTTTGTTTTTTTAAGGCTTTAGCTTAGCTGCTAGCAAATACATCACCTGTAAAAATATGTTAATTTCTTGAATATTATTTAAATTTAGATTGAATATTATTCACTTATTTTTTGCTTAACAATAAATATTGTGTTATTGAGTGAAATTATTTCAATAATTTTTACCAGCAATATCACAAAGTCTACAAAGTTTTGTGGTGCACCGGGAGATTCTCGCGGCACACTACCGTGCCACAGCACACACTTTGGGAACCACTGATATATAGGCATTACACCACGTAAAAACCTCCTGAGCACTGACCACGATAGTTTGCATGTGTTTATTTCCATCCCTCACCTACAAGAAGAGGTCATTGTCCCTCGATCCAGAAGAAGTGTTAACTATACAACCGAATGTGCTGGGATGAGATAAGACTTTTCCTCGACTCCTTCCCCTGGGACCTTCTGAAAGATGGAACCGTCAAAGATTCAGTGAATGACTTAGTCCCTTTGGGAAGAATAGTGTCTCACAGATTTCCATGTTGGTTCGACACCGAAGTGCGTGATGTACTGGCTCACAAGAATCGAGCCTGGCAACTTTGGAAGAACTTCCCGAGTGAGCACACTTTCACTGCTCTTTGACAGCACTAGAAGTATCTTCTTCAAAACAAATACAAAGAATACATAAACAATATCAATGCAACAATCCAGGAAATTCCAAAGAACTTCTACAGTTTAATAAAGTCAAGAAGAAATAATAGCAGAATTCCTCTTGAAATTACGGATAATTGTGAAAGTGCAAGAAGTGGCTGAAGGGCAGACCTCTTAAATGCTTATTTCCAGGGTAACTTCTGTCCGTCTTACTCCCTTGCAATGTTGCCAAATGTAAGATCAGTCTGTTCTTCCTCTCCAACAAAGTTTGTCACTACAACCGCAACTGATGAAGTGAAAAATCAATTATCATCTCTCCCAGATCACCATGCCCTAGGGCCAGACAATATCAACACGATGTTCCTGAAGAAAACTGAGGAATCCCTGTGTGATGCCCTCTGCATTCTTCTGAATATATGTTTCTCGGAGGGCATCTTTCCTCATGCTTGGAAGCAAGCTAACGTCACTCCTATTCACAAAAGTGGCAACAAAAACTTTGCTTCTTTCTATGAGCCAATCTCGATACTCTCTCCTCTGTCCATGATTTGTGAAAAAATAATCAAAGACAGGCTACATAAATTTGTTTCTCCGTACCTAAGCTCAAATCTATGGTTTTTTCTCTGGTAGTTCCTGTCTAACGAACCTGTCTGTCTTTCTCTCACATACTATGAAATGTATAACTTATATTTCAAAAAATTCACAATTAGACGTTACATATTTTTATGTAGCCAAAGCTTTCAATTCTGTCAGTGATCATCATTTGATTCACAAATGATATGTGTCGAATGACATGGGTACCTGGGGGAAACCCTGGGGGTAAAGGTGGTCAGGGGCATGATGCTGTTCACATCACCCTCACTCACGACCGGATCAACAAAGTGTGGGGCGTTACCCCCACACCCCCTATATGCTAAGCACAGGGGAGCACTTTACCATTTTTAAATTATGCAATAGCTTCAACATTGTGACTTTTTTTTTCGTGACCAAATACTTTTCTCTAAATTAAATTGTCGCTTAAAACCTTCACATATACTTCGCTAGGCACTCTTTCCGAGTGTACATAACATGCAGCTGTCAGATGGCAGCACCATACTGCCATCAAAGCCTGTGAATGCTAATACTCACAGCACAATGCAGTTGAATACCAAGACACTTGCAAGCGAGACATATACAAATAACCACTACAGCAGGAAGAACACCGATTACGTGATAATGCCCCTTAAGCGACGTGCGAGTGAGACTCTACAATAGCTTCACATTACGTATGTTCTATCGTTACGATTCCGAGTAATGTGTTTTTGTGATAATGTGATCGCTTATATAGTAGTATGCTCAGAACCGTGAATAGTTATCACTGCCTACTCAGCAAATGGTATGGTGGAAATTATTGACGAAGGACATCCAATGCACGTATTGAAAAATGTTGTTCCCCGTTTCGTGGAAAACTGTGTTGCCACGTTTTCGTGAAGACAGGAGCGCCAATGCTGTGATGAGAAGAATTGTCTTGCGAGGAAGGAACTTCAAGCTTCTCTATGATTTACCCAAGAAGACATTTTGGACCAACGGGAAGTAACCATATGCAGAGATGCAGTAATTTTGTTGTCACACGCTGAATGCCTTTCTATCAATTTGGATGGAAGAATTGGCAACATGTCATGGACCAATGTTAGAACCGGTATGTGAAGTAAAGCTTTTTGTGCATGCATAGTGAATTTGACTTTACCCCCATACCACGTACACGTTCGCGAGTAATATGGTGCAAAAGGTTTGCAAGCACCTTTTTTGACCAATAATTAAACTTACTGTCTTATCTACGATAACACATCACGTGGCCATAATTAGTTTGAAAATGGCATATGACGGAGTAAAGAACTTTATATTTCGAATTGCTATATTCTCAAATTTAAAATTTTGTGATTGCTTCCAATAAAGTGTGTGAATGAGAAAAATGTATAAAGTAACCCAATAACGTAAATAATAAACCCTATCAGAGGATTCTTTTCAGTGAGTTGAATTGTGTTTGATTACTAGTAACAAAGGCTTTAAAACAATGTGTTCAAGTATTTTACGTCGTGATAAGAAATAAATTAAGACCCATGTCTTTATGGAAGTAAAAAGCTGATTGAATTAGTAAAAAATAATTAAAGAGAAATTACGTTGGTAATAATTAAAAAATTCCTGCTTTTGTAACTTACTGGATGAATAAATTTTGAGTTGTTTTTGCCTAAAACAGTGAACAAAAATTAATGACTATTCTTAGTGGCTCTTATTATTATTGTTATAATTAAGCTTGTAAAAACTGGAAAACTAACAAATCAAATATTTGAACTTGTTGAAAATACGCATGAAAATTTACATGTCGAATTATTGTTGAATATTGTTGCTAGTGGTTAAATATTATTAATGGCATATTGTTCAATTATAACAATATTGAATAAATCAAATCAACGTTATTGTTGAACTCACTTCATGTATTGTTGTTGAACTAAGTGACATAGTAAGAACAAGATAGAAAATTGACATTTGGATGTACGGTGTTGGTAGTACCTAGGTAGATGTAGGAAAGTAGTAAATACTGTGCGTCCATTTCAATCTTCAGCCGAGAGATCGGGAGAAGTGTGGCAGGTAGCGTTGACGGAGATGCCGACATTTGCAGCCTGTAATGCCTGCTTATTTTTATGGACATATCCAGACATTTATATAAATATTGCAAAACGAGCACTAACCTGTGTTATAATTCATCATATGTAATTCATCCAAGTTCTGCCCTTATATACACAAAAAAAATAATGCTTTAGAAACGATGTTAAGAGCCACAGAAAATAAACATTTTAATCATAGTTTTGACCAGTAACGTCCTGCTAAAGTTTATATCCTTGAAAGAGTTTTGTGTCGATGGGGATTGTTTGGAGGTTTTGAATGTGCAACACTGTATCAAGATTACGCTGCATACGACACCGTTAAAAGTCAATGGTTTTCGTGAGCTTCCTTGCAATCCGAAATCTCCGAGCCAGAGTTTTTTGTTCCTTCGCGACTAGATGAAGACAGAGCTGTGAATATAGTGGCGAACAGATGTAAACCAAGAGCGTGTTAATTTCGTACTGTGTGCAAGTGTGTTATTCTTGGTTACTTGCCGTTACTTGTTTGTGTTATCGCAGTTTGTATGTGTGTTGTGTCAGTGAGACGATTGGAATGCCAACCGCAAGGTTCACATTCCGAGGGGGGGGGGCTGATAAGTTCTCGGCCCAACCCAGAAGGACTTTAGCTACTGGCACGAAAGTTTCAGGCTATTCAACATATTCTCCTCGCAGGTCTACACACTTGGCACTTTGTTGCTCCAACTTCTCCAACCCCTCTGAAAAGAAAAAGATTTTCCTGGTCTGCAAAATACTGTTCGGCAGCTGCTATAACCTCATTATCACTTCTAAATTTCTGTCCTTTCAGAACTTTTTTCAGTCTAGGGAAGAGATAATAATCAGATTCTGCAAGGTCTGGTGAGTAAGGTGGGTGGTCAATGCACTGAAACCCTAGGTCCTTCAGAAAATCCATTGTTCTTCCAGAGCCTTGTGAACGGGAGCATTGTTCTGCAGAAACAACACACTTCTTCTCAATTTTCCCCAGCGCTTTTCTTTAATAGCATCCTTTAACTTACCAGAAGACTGCAGTAATACTCTGATGTTATGTATGGCTTGTCCCTTTGGAAGGTAGTCTGATAACAAAACACCATCCTTATTCCAGAATATTGAGGCAAGCAGACCTGTGGACCTCTGTGCATTGAATTTCTTTGGCCTGGGAGATCCTGAGTGGTGCCACTCGCATGATTGCTGTTTGGTCTTAGGATCAAAGTAGTGGAACCAACTTTCATTCTGGGTAACAAGCTGATTCAAAAAATCGTCCTTAGAGTTCACAAAATACCGCAAAATCACCTGAAAAGATGCCACACATTTGCGTTTCTCATCGGCGTTCAAACGTTTAAGCACCCATTTCGTGGAAAGATTGTGCATGTCCAACTGATCATGGATTATTGACCAGACACGTTCTTTGGATATGTGCAAGGTCTTGAAGACAAACTCGTCTGTTACTCAAAATTAGGTCATGAACCTCATCCACTTTTTCCAGAGTTGACACTGACACTGGCCTCCCACACCTTTCACCATCTTCTGTGGAAAAATCACCACGCTTAAAGTTTGAGCACCATTTCTTCACAGAGGAGTGTGAAGGGCAATGTACACCCAATGTGTCTACCATGCAACCATGGATTTTCTTCAGCGACTTCTCTTACAGGAAAAAGAACTTCATGACACCTCGCAACTCCACCTGGGTAAATTCCACATTTGGCTGCACCATGCTTCAATCAATAGCCTGTAAAGGAAAAACCGTTAGTGATACGATCATCCCAGCTGGCACTTAAACTTTCAAAAGATCAATGGTTCAAATGCAATACATGATTTCAGGATGACATGTGCGGAAGGGGGTCAGGCCGAGAACTTATCAGCCCCCCTCCCTTGTAGAACAAAGAATTTTTATGTATGACACTTACGTGAAAACAGACTCGTGTCGAGACGTGTGTAGGCAATTTGTACAGAAATTCCCAGGCGTTTCACCTCCACATAGAGATAAGGTTAGACATCTTGTCCTTAAATTACGAGAAACTGGATCGTTAAATTGTAAAACACCTAAGCAAAAACGACGGATTCTAACCGAAGCAAAACTCGATGAAATTGGTGCAGCGTTAGAACGTTCTCCAAACAAACCTCTATGCCGTGTTTCACAGGAGATGGGCGTGTCAAAATCATCAGCACATACAGCCAATAAGGTACTAAAATTAAAACCGTACAGAGTATTTATAGTGCAAGAATAATGCCCCCTGACAACGTAAGTAGAGTAAATTTCTGTAATTGGGTTTTGCAGAATATTGTAGATGGTATTGTTGATCCACAGTTAATATTTTTTCGGATGAGGCATGGTTTCACTTGCGTGGTCATGTTTGTTTACAGAACAATAGATACTGGAGCACTGAAAATCTCCAAATAATACACGAAATTCAGTTACATGATGCAAAAATTGGTGTGTGGTGTGCTGTAAGTGCAAAAAGAATAATGGGCCTATATTTTTTGAAGACACAATAAATTCAGAGAGGTACCGCACACAAAAACTCGCACCGTTTTTTCAGTTGTTATCAGATAATGAGAGACAATATGGGTATTTTCAACAAGATTCGTCCACAGCCCATACCGCCGCTGATTCTTTGGACGCTATAAGGGAGGTGTTTCATGACAGAATAATTTCTAGAGGTTTATGGCCTTCACGTTCACCAGATCTTACCATATGTGACTTTTATTTGTGGGGAAACTTAAAAAATAGAGTCTACCGAAATAACCCTCATAGCATTGACGAACTAAAAGACAATATAAGGGCAGAACTTGGAAGAATTACGGAAGAAGAAGTTTTGCGTGTGTATCAAAATTTCATTAAACGATGCCAGGAATGTGTGAATGTAGGTGGACATCTCTTTGAACAACTCTTATAAGAAAGGTTAGTGCTCATTTTGCAATATTTATATAAATGTCTGCATATGTCCATAAAAATAAGCAGGCATTACAGGCTGCAAATGTCGGCATCTCCATGAGCGCCCCCGCCATGCTTCTCCTGATCTCTCGGCTGAAGATCGAAATGGACGCACGGTAGTTGTGCATGTTTGGATATACATTTTGGTAAATGTGGTACGATGTAATAAAAGCATTCTTCCCTGAGTGTTTATTATCGAACTGCATACAATCCTTGCACCTTGTGTCCCACCTAGTGTACAAAAAGATAGATTCCCGGTGGATCTTGAGGAGTCACGTAAGCACGTGCCATTAGCTTCAACCATTAAAACTCTTGGGATGTTCTGCATATTTAAATTAAATTACATCCCTGCCTCTAAGTCACCTTCCAATATTTACAAGTAAGCAGATCGTCTGTACATTCATGGCAGCTTTCTTAACTTGCTCACAGATTACCTTAGCGATCTACAACAATGTGTATTTCTTCTAGAAACTCTATCTAACTTTCTTCCTGTTCTTTCTGGAGTACCAGAGGGCAGTGTTCTAGGACCCTTCATGTTCATATTATTCATCGATGACCTTGCTGACCATCTGGCAGTTGCCTCTAGTAATTACCTTCCTCTTCGCAGTTGACTGTAAAATTTTCAGAGAAATCTCCAACCTTTTACGATACTTATCTTCTCCAGAATGACATAACAGCATTTATTTAATGGTGCCTGACATGGAAACTTACATTAAATCCGGAAAAATGTACTACTTTCACAATCTCTCTCCAAAAGAACCTGTTAAAGACATGTTACTCCATCTTTGGCAATAACATCAAAGCAGTATTCTCTCACAAAGATCTACGCATTGTGTTTTCGACCAAAAATTCACAATTCAAAAACATACTACATGCACCACAAAAAAGGCTATGCATCTCGTAGGTTTACTGTATCGTTTCACTGAAATTGGTGTTCAATAAGAGAATACTACTCCCCAGTCTGGTCCATTACATGTCCCACTCAGCTGTCTAGAATCGATTATATTCTTCACTTTGTCCTGGCTATAGTTCATTACAGGATTCCCTCATTATGCAATTTTTCAACACCGCATCTCCTGTCCTATCTACACTTACAGACTCCCTATGAGCATTGTTTACTGAATGATTTCAGTTATCTTTACAAAATTGTCAATGGCAAAATCTGTTGCAACATGCTCCTTCAGGAATTCCAGTTTCAAGTACCTATGCACACAACACGTAATACAAATCTATTTTACACAGAAAAGCCTAGACTGGAAATTGAAAAAAGATATCTCTTTCACAGACTACCCACTCAATATAACGACCTCCCATCAAGTCTTGGTATATTTTCCACAGAGACTACCATCGGAACACACGTTGCTAAATCATATTAAATTGTGCTATCTTGACTTTTGATACATATTTTTTTCCACTCATAAAAAACACTTTTAAAATGGGAACTTTATTTTCATTTTTTGTTTTTTTTTGTTTTGTGAAGTTTTGTCTGAAGAAGACCCTGTTAGAGGGTGGAAACGTTACATTTTTATGTATATTTTTATACTATAAAAGTTTGCCTTGGTCAGCATTTTAATGCTTTATTAACATTTAAACAAGGCTTAACAGTTTTATCTTGTAAAAAATATCGAAATTGCCAGTAAATTTGAAGTTGTAGGACTCCTGTTTTTGTTTTACTTGCATGCCTGAATTGGCATTTTATTTCTATTATATCTACTTTATATAGACAAGCATATATAATATACACAATAAATAAGAACTGTTGCGGTAGACCAGGTTAGATTTTGAGGTTATGCCATTGTGCCATAGTCAGGATTCTAGAGCTTGGTGGGGACTTTTCTTCTTGAGGTGTGCATCCATTTGTAAACTTTAGGGTTGGCACACTGATGACTCAGGGTGGATAATATCGATCCCTGAGACTGTATCCATGGATATATCCAACCACATAATCAAATTGAAACTTTCTGAATCAATCATTTAAATATCAGCAATGTTATTCTACATCTAAGTGATAAAACAATGTTTTTTTAAAAATATAAACCAAATGTAATTTTTTTAATAGTAATGATTCACTCAATATATTTTTTTTAAGAATTGCTTTCTAGGGTGTTTTTTGACATCTCTTGTCATCTTTGTATTCAGAGTTGCAGTTTTTCTTTTTTAAAGTTAAACTTTTGAGTACACCATGGATGTTTGTTTGTTTCGTTCTCTTCAGCACAATTAATGAAGGGAGGTAAAAATGTAATGTTAATTGAAGGGCTCGGGTTTAAAACATGGTAAGTGACATTTTGGTCATTTTTGAGTTACAAAGTAAAATGTGTCATCCTTCAATTTTCAAGTAAAATTGCCATGTCATACAATTTCCATTGGACTCAGTGAATCCTTCTGAAATTGGTAAACACAACACAAAAACAATTTATCTACAGTATAGCTTCTAATAATTCTCTTAATGAACTCAGAAATGATCAAAATGTCACTTACAATGTTTTACACCAAGCCCTTCAATTATAAATAGTTATGTGTACTAAATTCCCAATTTGCTTAGCTGCTCATCATTTTAGAAGAATTACTCTTATGCTTTTCTTTATTTGAAATGTGATAATACGAGGGTAATTCGAAAAAAAAAAAAAAACTCATGTGCGAGAAAAAGCCAGGGATATCGACGTCAATACTGTAGCACTGTGCGCAGTATCAGTAGGCAGTGAGGAGTGGAAGAAGAAGGTTGTGTTGCAGTTGACTCATCCGCTGTAACAATTGAAAATGAACACTTTAATAAAAAATCCCGTCAAATGTGTAGTGCATGTAGTAATACGATTTCTGTGTGCAAAAAAACTTCCAGCAGCTGTGATTCAACGCGAACTGTGTAATGTTTACAGACCAAACGTGATGAGTGAAGGTGTTGTAAGTGAATGGTGTCACATATTTAAAGATGGACGAACTGACATGCACGATGCGGCAAAAAGTGGGCACCCATCTGTAGTCAGCAATGAACTCATGAAGGAAATTGACAAAACGGTCCGTGAAGTCTGTCAGTTCACTATATCTGAACTTTGTGTTCACTTTCCCCAAATGTCTTGCACTGTTTTGTACGAGGTGGTAACAGAAAAGTTCGGATACCACAAGTTCTATGTTCGTTGGGTTCCAAAACTCCTTTCTGAGAAACACAAAAGACAACAAATGGTTTCTGGTTTAGACTTTCTCTCGCGTTATGCCAAGGAAGGAGAACAATTTCTTAACAGAATTGTGACCAGCGACGAGACCTGGGTGTCGTACGTGAACTCTGAACCAAACAGCTATCAATGGAGTGGGGTCATATGCACTCACCAAAAGAACCCAAAAAAGCTCGGCAAACATTGTCTGTCAGAAAGCTTATGGCAACAGTCTTCTGGGATGCCAAAGGAGTACTGCTAGTGAAGTTCATGGAGCATGGTTCGACCATCAATTCAGAAGTCTACTGTGAAAAATTTAAAACAACTCAGACGAGCTATCCAGAACAAGTGCTGGGCCATGCTGACTTCCAGTGTGGTGTTGGTTCACGATAATGTTCACCCGCACACTGCTGGATGCACTCAAGAACTTTTGGAGCAGTTCTGTTGGGGTATTTGATCATCCTTCCTATAGCCACGATTTGGCGCCAAGCGACTACCACCTCTTTAGGCACATAAGACAGTGGCTTGCGTCGCACCACTTCAACAATTACAATAAGCTTCACGATTCTTTAAAGGGTGGCTTCATTCCCAGTCGGGAGATTTTTTGCAGAAGGAATTTCAAATACCTAGGTATTGTACTTAAAACGTTATGACAAGTGCCTCAATTTGAATGGTGATTATGTTGAAAAGTAATGTAATGTTGTACTTTTCTAAGTTCTGCATCTACGAGTGTTTGTCATTGATATCCAAACGGAGGGTTTTTTTTCCGAATTGCCCTCGTAGTAAACAATGCTGCAGGTAACAATAACAAACCAATAAATAGAAATGAACTGCTACTAACAAAAGGATTTTCAAGTAATTGTTGTTTGGTAATTTCATGACAAATATCTAATGATGAATGTATTTTTAGGTATAAATCTAGACCATGGTAAAGTGTGAAATTCTTACCTTATCTATCCTACCTCATATTCTTCCCATATTTCTTTCATTTTGGAGTTCTGTATAGTGATTGGTGATGAGCTTGATCATCTCCACTCTTCTGGATGTGACTTCCACATTGAGATAGATAATGTAGAGATATGGAGATTATTAAACCGAGAAAACATCGTCATGTTAATATTCACACTTGTTTATTTCCTGAACTTGTCCGACCAGCGAGTGATCCCAAGAATGCGCTAACTTGTAACTTCCGTTAAACAAGGAACTGAAAGGCAAACGCGTGGATCTAAACAAGATCCATCGTGTTCGAAAGGTTTAACAACCTTTCGACGCCTAAGATTATAAAAGCAAGCTCCTACCCGGAGCTCGCTCGCTCTATTAGAACTTGACACTCATCGACGCTACATGGATAATTAGTCTAATACTTTACAACACATTACACTGCTGAACTACGACGATGGAACACGGAGTTACCGCTGCCTAGCATGCTACCAGTCGCAAGGGATCGCTCGGTCTGGTGAGCTGAGGGTCGCTGGATAGAACCTTGGCAACTTTCACGATTCGGTCTGCGAGAAGCATCAGGACAAGACATCACACACACCTACCAGGTATGAACAAGCGTGAATAACCTTTACACCAACTTTCCATATCTCTACCCTCCTAACGGAGCAGGTTCAGCCAACAGATATTATTAAGCTCTACCTAAATGTTTAAATGAAACTTCCCTGTGACCTCAGATCCCAGGTAAAACGGGATTACAACAATAAATTATTTAAGCTGATTGTATTATTAACACTGTCTTAGGGGAAAAGAATGTTCTTACAGAAATTCATGTGGGATCCAAACCACAGACTTATTGCTAAAAAATTAAATAAATGCACTTTAATTTAATTTATGGGTGCTTAAAGTAATATCTTCCAAACAAATATTGGTATACTAGACAATTTTGCCTCATTTTACAATTTTATTACAAAATAACCAAATTTATGAAGTACATCATCATATATTCTATAATCATCTTTGCTCACTTATATTGTTACATATCACTATTCACTGTAATAATCATTACTAAATTTTCTTTCACTTTCTTCATTTTTCAAAAATTAACTACTTTCCACATTATGTATAAACTGATATTCATTTGTAAATTATGAAAACATAATGCAAAGAATATATTTTAATCAAATGGTATCAGCAGAGGCATGGTGTGCATGTAACTGGTGTTACCGCAGGTAACAGCAAAATGTGAAGAATTAAAAAGTTGTTTCAATAAAATAACAACACTGTTACATATGTTAACCAACAGCTTTGCCATTGAGTAGATATCGCAAAGGACTTCTCCACACGTGAACTCTTCCAGATGTTATGGAAAACTGTGAATGTTGACTCATCCGAGAACATGACATGTGTCAGGTTGTCTAACATCCATGATTTGGGTTGCTTGTGCCAGTCAACCTGCTTTTTGGCATTGGTGCTAGTGACTAAGGGTTTCGATATAGCAACCCTGCCATGGATGTAGGCCCTATCAAGTTCCTGATGGATGGTTTTGGTAGAAACAGGTTCAGTCCAGTTTGTATTGATTCTGCAGTGACTTTTGCAGTGCTCAATGCTCTTTAATACCCTGACATCTCTGTCAGACAGCTTCTGCTTACCTGGCCAGTTACTCCTCTTGGATGTGGTTCGTCTTTCTTTCTGATATGCTGTCATGACCCTTGATACTGTGGCTCTTGATACCCTACGAATATTCCCAGCCTCTGTTATTGATGCACCAGTGAGATGAGTACCAACAATTTGCCCTCTTTGGAACTCTGATATAACTCCCATTCTCTAGCACGGAACTGAATATTCCACATTCAGTTCAGCTACTACTGTGCCAATGTGATTAGTGGGCACACACCTACATGCTCAAATGCCTGCTACACTGTGCATGACCAACAGGTAGTGTAGCCGAGATCTCCAGCGCCATGTTCTATAATTACCACCTGTATATGTACAGCGTAAATGCATTCATTTCATGGTTTATGAGATATTAGCCTTACCTTGAGCCTTGTAGCAGAAGAATCACATTGTACTACAGGTACGGTATGGAAACAATTATCTGTGGCCTCCCCAATGGCATAGTGGTAATGTCATTGCTTGGTAATCAAAGGATCCCACGTTTGATGGCACTTGAAACTGTAGGTCCTGTCCTATTTAGCCTCTCTATGCATAAAGTGGACTTAAAAACAAAAACTCAAAATGAAAACAGTTTCCTTAGACACTGATATTTGTAACAGTTTATCAAGTAATTTATAGGTGTTTTAAAATTTTATTTCTAAACAACTCTTGAAATGAATTTTTACAAAAGATGGGATACAAGAAGTGAACATGTTAGCTTGGAGAGCATCTCACTATTGTTCGTGTGGTGTCATCACAAACGATAGACCTTGACTATAGTCTGATGCTATCTACTTATTGTCTATGAACATACAAGTATATTTTCCACTACTTGGCATCAGATTCTAATAATGCCTGTATGATCTTTACTTTAGTCTGATGCTGTCTACTTATTGTCTATGAACATACAAGTATATTTTCCACTACTTGGCATCAGATTCTAATAATGTCTTATGTACGATCTTTACTTTCATATCATTTAGCTTGAATTAAACATTGAAGATATGTTCACAGATTCATTCAGTTAGTCCTTTATCAGCCCTAGTTCCATATTCAGAAAAAAAGTGCAAAACAAGTCAATACTATATGTTTCTGAGTGTAGAAGATGTATTTATAATCTCCAAATTGTGCTTTATGGTACCAGGGGATAAAATTAGATTGTTAATTTGTTTTGAGCTTGATGAATCAAATTTTGGTGCGTGATACTAACCAATATCTAAATGTGGGACAGAAGACAGGAAATATATTAATACACACAAAACACTTGCAGTCATTTAATCCATAAGACTGATACCCAGTGGCGTGGCGTGACTTTTTCAACATTGTTACCGGCCATCAGTATGACAATTATTCTGCTATGTGTTATGAAATACACTATACCCCCTCCCCCCCAAAACACCATGCCTTCGACCTAGATTTTTGTTGATTTTGTTCTTTTTTTGGAATCCACGCAATGATTTAGCCACAAACACTCCTAGCAAGAATAATGGTCGAGCCTTGTCAATTCTTTGTTAGTTTCTTTGCAAAGGACATGGAATGGCGAAGAAGAAGAATGACACATATCTCGGGTCAGTTTGACGTTTATGCAGTGAGCAGACGACAAAATTCCGCTCCTCCAGCTACAGTCAAATTGTGTAAGGGAACTCCAGCTGTGCGTACTACTGTTGCCAACTTAGTTTTTTGGAGCAATGTTTGTCCAAATCATGAAACACACCAATGAACTAGTCTCAGTAGTAGTTCAATCCAGCCTTGGCTTTGCAGTACAGCTCTAGTTGCATCACAGAAATAGTATCCACATTTGGGTCGGGATTTAGCTCTTTTCTGCCAGTCCAATGTGACAACACTGGTATATACCGGCACGCCTGACCCGTAAATGGGCCCCTGAACAGGCATATAAATAACCCCGCAGCGCACTGTCCCAAAGTCTTTCTCCCCTCTTTCCTTTCATTGGCACCCTCTCCCCTTCAGGGTAGCGGAACCAGCCTCCCTCTTCACTTCTGTTGGCTGAAGCATACCAACCAGACTGCTTGGTGCCCAGAGTGAAACATGGGGGTGGATTCGTGATGGTGTTGGGTGCAATATCATAACTAGGGAAAGGAACTTTAGGTAAATAAATGTTTTTTCTGCCATAAGATACAGACCCTCATTTTTGCCAAAATTCTGATCATAGCCTTATATGTCAACACAGCAAATTTTATTTTACATAAAAACACATATTTTCCAGTTTTCCGAATGTAAATACATATTTTGCGAATTTTAATTTTAAATACATAAAATCGCTCATTGACTTCATCTACCTCGAAATCCTCGAAGGAAAAATGTTTATACTCTGCACCTCTTTCATATCGAGAGTGCTAGGTTTGTTTTATCTTTGAACACCCTCGCTGGCAGACTTCTGGCACCTCGCCTACGATCCTATTGGGAGAAAATAGCTGTAAGTAGATGGGGCTGGCTACACGTAACGATAGCAAGGCTTTTTAATGAAGCAATGCAGCTATTGTGGCCGGAAGGCATAAAATTTGACAATGTTCTTCTCCTCGTGACAGATGCTGCAGCTTACATGCAGTAGGCCTTGCCGTTAGCTACCCCAAAATGGTGCACGTTAAATGTGTGTCTCATGCGTTGCATAGAATATGTGAAAAGATAAGAGCTCTTTATCCCAATGTCGATAAACTGGTTTCAAATGGGAAGAAAGTTTTTATCAAGTCGCCTAGAAGAATATACATTTTTAAACAAAAATGACCTGAGGTTCCCCTTCCCCCTACACCTGTAGTTACGCGATGGGGCACTTGGTTGGATGCAGATGTTATGCCCAGAACTTTGAAAAAATTGTATCTGTTGTAAATGATCTCGACAAAGAAGAATTCTGCAAGAACTGTTGATGGAGCCCTCCTTAAAAGTCGAATTGGCATACATCTCAACAAACCTGTCCATTCTCTCTAATTCTATACGAAAGCTTGAATCGTCCGCGAACACTTTGGCAGCTTCCATTGGTAAAGTCCGTATAGTAGAAACGAAACTGCAAGAACTCACTGGATCTAAATGTCTAAATGTACAGAATTTTTTGGGAAAACCAAGGTTTTCAAACTTTGTGCCAAATTTCATGTGTTTTGGAAAGTGAAGTAGAGGAAGAGGAAGCTTTGGAAAACTTAAGCGTTAATGACATTTCGTGCTTCAAATTTGCAAGAATTGATTCTTGTGACGTGGAGCGATCTTTCTCACAATATGAGATGCTTTTTAGAGATAATCGTCACAGATTTACAATCGAGAATTTGGAACGAAAACTATGGTGATCCACTGCAACTCTTCCAAGAAATAGCTCACTAAGAGGTAAGCATTTAGAAACTGATTTCAGGTGTTTAAAATGCATGTTATAGTTTGTTTTTGTTACCAAATGTTTTTATTTTTGTCACATATGTTCCTGTTTTTATCACATATTTTCAACATTTATGACACATAAAAAATAAATATTTCTGAGTTTTTTAGCACATAAAGTTCCGTTCCCTAATCATAACAGTCTTTTGAATCACTGATTTTTCTAGAGGTACATGTCACTGGCAAGGGTTACATGGCCATTCTGGAGGACCATCTGCACCCTATGGTGCAAATATTTTTCCACAAATGTGGTGCAGTGTTCCAGGATGATAACGCACTGATACCCACTGCTAAACAGATCACAGAGTGGTCTGATGAGCATGAGCATGAAGTTGAACATCTACCATGGCTCACCCAGTCACAGTACCTGAACATTATTGAGTCCATATGATGTCTTTTGGAGGATAGCGTGCGGCGACGTTTCCCTCCACAAACAACATTTTGTGAACTCATGGGTGTGCTTCAGGAGGAATGACTGCAAATCCCTCTCACCACTGTGCAGGAACTCTATCGATCTTTCCCCAGACGTGTTACTGCTGCACTGGTTGCCCAACACCATACTAATAAAGATCAGTGTCTGCATTCCAGGTGTTTCAGATTTAATGTCCACCACCCATACGAATGTTAAGCCATTAGGTACAAATTGCCTCAATCGACACTCACTTCCATATTAGATTTAGCATAGTTACATTAATTAGTACTGGACCTACAATTTAAAATGGAATAAAAACCACCATGTGCCTTCACCGGGTTCCTAACCCCATACCCCTTGATTAGATTGCCACTACACCTTCAGAGAGGTAAGCAGTTTCGTGTGACATATATCTCACAAATATCAAGAGCTTCAAAGGTAATAGTTGGTTAACTAAAGGATGTAGATTATATCGATTGGCTTGTCTGACAAAAATAAATACCACGTATTATATGTATATATACAGGGTGATTCAGAATTCCTATTACACACTTCTAGGGGTTGTAGAGGGGACTTAGCAGATCAAGTTTTGATAAGGAATCCATGTCCAGAAATGTACCATTTTGGTACTACACAGATGACAAGATCACATAATTTCACATCTCCTGCTTTACCTGCGTCACTACAAAAGCTGCTCTATGTAGTGACCCAGAAGTGTGTTGCAAACCGTGTACCTCCAAAGTATGTTTGCATACACACACTCAGAAATACCTGGTGTATGCTGAATCGTGTCTGCTGAAGCCAGAATTTGTGCAAACGGGTCTTCCTCAAACACTACAGAAGTCTCATTAACAAGACTCTTCATGTGGCCCCATACGAAAAAGTCAAAAGGAGTTAGATCCGGCGACCATGGTGGCGAAGGAGTTGACCACCATGTCCTATCCACCTGTCATCATATGTTTCATTGAGATGTTGTTGGACGTCATGGGAAAAGTGTGCTGGTGTGCCATCATGTTGGAACTACATGTGTTGGCGAATGTGCAGTGGAACATCATCCAAGAACTGTGCCATTACTTCTTGCAGGAAGGTCAAGTACCTCGGACCCGTTAGGCAGCCTGGAAGAAGGTACAGCCCAATCAGATGACCATCGATGATACCCGCCCATACACTGATGCCAAACCATTGCTGAAATCCATGAGAATGTATGGCACGAAGATTTTCGTCATCCCAAATGTGGCTGTTCCGACTGTTGAAAACATCTTCCCTGGTGAAATGCACTTCATCCATAAAAAGAACAAGCCGAGGAAACTCGGGAACTTCCACACAAGAGCGTAGAAACCATGCACAGTAATTGACATGTGGTACAAAATCTGCTGGACCCATTGCAGCCTCTGGGGGTGGTAAGGGTGAAGTTGCTGGTCATGAAGAATATGTCAGATGCTGTTCTGACACACATTCATGTGACGTGCAATGGTGCGAGTACTCGTCGATGGGTTCTCGTCAGTTCGATGAAGTACCTCCTCTTCAATGTTGAGAGTGCGGCATGTCCATGGAGCACCACAGTCGGCCCTGTTAACTTTGAAGTGAGCTGCATCTCGCAGCCGTTGCTCTAATCTGGCAAAAATGGTATGTGATGGAGTGACACGATGCGGAAAACACTCTGATTACAGACGTTGTGCAGCTCTACCATTACTTCCAGCTTCGCTGTAAATCAACAACATGTTGGTGTTCTTGGCAAACGTGTATTCAACCATACTGTACTGTCTTCTGCAATGACTGAATAGCAACTGACTTGAAGGTCCAAGCACACCAGATTGCAAAAAGTGAACTGTCTGAAGCCATGACTGAATAGCAACTGACGTGAAAGTTGAAGCACACCGGATTGTAAACAGCGAACTGTCTGCAGCCACGACTGAATAGCAACAGATGTGAAGATCGAAGCACACTGGATTGTAAACAGAGGACGTTGGAAGCAGCACACATGACATCATGTGACTGAAGATGTTGCCCTCCACCAATGTGTGTTGCCTACCGTGATGCAGGAGATGTGAAATTATGTGATCTTGTCATCTGTATAGTACCAGAATAGTACGTTTCTGGACATGCGTTCCTTATCAAAACTTGATCTACTAAGTTCCCTCTACAACCCCTATCAGTGTAATAGGAATTCTGAATCACCCTGTATACAATGAGGTACTGATTGAGGCCAGAACAGTTTTAAGCAATCCGATTGACGTGACTTGACATCATTTGTGTGAGGTTAAGTTAGGTTAGTTTAATAGAAGAAGAAGTGTTGTGGCACTAATTCCAACCATGCAATGATTGTTTAGAAGGGAATACATTATTGATTAATTGTAAACTGTATGATGATGATGATGATGATGATAACAATAGTTAGTAATCCTTTTAAAATATAATCATTAACATTATGCATTAGTTATTACCATTATTCACGGTTTATAATTATTAAAATTTTACTATCCTTGGGGCGCTGAAAGTTGAAACCCTCCAATTATTTCTCCATATTGTAATGATAGAATCACTACATGATCCTTTTTTTTACTAGTTTATATTAATATGCAATATTCTTTTTTGTTTAGTGACAGTGATACTTTTTTAATGCAGTTTCCAATGTAATATGTTGTATGGCTGGCCTACGTGACTGTGAGAGCCAGCTTGCAGAAGGCAGTTAATTTTAAAATCTTGTCCCTTTAACCCTCAAGGGGGTGGAAAATTCCAGTGAGAGCCTGGTATTAGAAGTATACTTGTAAGTGGGGGTACTGCTCTGGAGAGCAGTGTCAACACTCAAACTAGCAAAGGGGCTTGTCCTGTGAAATAAGAACAACAGTTAACCCTTAGATTTAAATGCTTTGATTGACTGGTCTGGCAAGGTTGTGAGAATGATACGAAGGATATAGGACAATTTTTTACCTGTAGAACTCGGTGTGAAGATAGTCTTGATGATTCGTAGAGAAAACACTCCTAATATAAACTTCGACACACTACTTTTAACTGGAATTTGAACTTTCGATCCTTAAAACCATTGACTATTTCACGTCCCTTGCGAATGGCGATTTACTCTATTTCATATTCTTCCAGCCTAATGCAGTGTCAGTGGAATTTTACAACTCCACTGAAGGTTGCTGGCGTGATTTGCATTTAAGAAACTCTTTTCCCACGCTTCAGCAAGACACCTTTTATGAGGTGATTAGCTTATTCATTTATGATGCCTGGGCTCCTGGGTTTGAGTCATGCCTACGGTGTGATATGACATAAGGGAAAAGATTGAGTAATGTTGGTTGGCATTCTTACATTTTTTTGGGCAAGAGGGGAGGAATCAGGGAAAAATGCGCCCGGAAAAAATGCGCTCTCGCAATAAAAGTGGGAAAAATTAGCCCTGCCAAGAGTAACTACATTAGAAAGTGGGAAAAATGCACCCAGCACACATGACCTTCACCAACTAATCCATTTCTAACGACCGCCATGTTAGGCAGATTTCAGTATATTGGCATTTTTCTTAAACCGTATACTTTCAAGTTAAGAACTTCGATTAAATTATTTATACTTAATTGTTTTCATAATTCATGTATATATTTATGTTTTATCTTATATTATTTGAGTATTTTTGCAATATTTATTCAGAATTTATAGACTAATAATTATTCCAAATAATATATGCAACGTTTTCATTGTTTTTCAAATCCAAAATGGCTAGGATTATTTCTATCTTTCACGCAAATTTTGTTATTTAAGCACAAGTTAAATACATTTCTTCTTAATATCGATTTTTGTTTAACAGTGTACAAGATTGAAGTAATTTGTCTTCGTTATAAACTAAATCTCCATTTAATCACTTTTTTATGTGAATGGGCAAATATGATTTATTTGATACAAAGTTCCCGTGTTTGTTGAGTGATGGCAGTTCAGTGAAGTAATTCTTTTGTTGCATGAAAATAGCAAGACGGTAATATCATAGTAGTGCAAAAGAAATTATAGTCAGTGCTAAGAGATATTTCGACCAGGGAAACGAAGAGGCGCATCTCACGACATAAACCAGAATGTCAAGTGCACAGCAGAGTGTTTTGGGGTTATGTCAGCACAGTGATAAAGGTATGTAAAGAAAAAGGGAACAGCAACAATTTGTATCGATCCATATTTTATTGTGTGAGTTTTTCCAAGGTGTAGTGAGAAGCAAGATACACGACTTTTATTTTAATTATCCAGTTCAATAGAATCCATTATGAACAGCATTCTATACTTTTACCTTTCCTTTCACTCATATTTATTGGAAATTTATTAATGTTTTTAGTCCTTTTGTCTCTCTTAATGAACGCACAACTCCTTGCTTATTACAAGAGTTGCAGCTGTGAAACAGACCAAAATATAAAAGCAATATTTCAGATGCGTTAAATGCTGAAACCAGCACCGCTACTCGATACGATGATTAAGTGAATTTTGCGAGATAAACACAATTTACATGCCTTTTTGCTCGAAATATATTTTATTAAAGTGTTAGTTGGCGTGAAGTTTTCAAATAGGCAATTTTTTAAATATAACTTCTATGCGTTGCTATGTACCTCGCTGTTTCCCTTTGTTATGAAATCGCTGTACACAGCAGGTGTGTTATTATTGTAGAGAAGACTGGATCTCTCTCATCGTCTTCATTCAAATAGTCCTCATCGAACATCGTTTTACTCAATATATCTGTTTAAATGTGCGACATAAAATAACACTGGGAAAATGATGTTCTCTATAAGTCCACTTTATGCACAAGTAGCTTAATCGGAACTGGATTTACAGTTTAAAGTGGGATCCGGAACACTATGTACCTTCACCGGGTACCGAAGGAGACGATGTTCATATGACGATAAAAGCTAGAAAAAAATGGGTGGGAAAAACCTGCACTACATCAGTACTCCATTTGCAATATGATAAATATTTCATTCATTATTTTATGCTGCGACAATACTTTGGATCGGCCTCGACAGAATGCACTTGCGCGATTCTCGCAGCGAAGTGGCAACACTGTGGAAGTCGTCTGCTGTCTGAGATTGGCCGCAATCCACCATACATTATGCACCCTTTTACCATATTAGGAGTGTGAAAAAATAATTAATATGTGTGACCAACTTTGATGTACACACGCCAAACTTCTGGAATTTGATCAAATGCATTATATCAACAGTTTTTTCCAATTTCATTGAATTCGTAATTATGCATTTCAAGTTTGCACTTGTCCCTAAAATGTCAATTTTTGAAGTATCTAGTAACAATATGCATTTGATTTTTTCTACAGAGGTGCAAAAATAGTCAAACTTCAAGTACACAAAATCTCAAGATTATATGTACAGTCAATTATGAACTGTATGGTGTTAAGTTCCCCGTTCATGAAAATGGGAATAAAAAAATACACTTTTCAGTGAATTTTTCATTATAGCAAGAAAACAAAGTTAAAAATAATTTTCAGATAATGCCTATTAAAATGTAGATACTTGAAGCTTTCCAATGAGGTATATTTGACTTTTTCCCTCCGACGGAGTTTAATTTCACAAGCACGTAAACAGAGGGCTCAATATTTTTGTCATGACTAGTAGGGTGGTGTAAGAGTACATTTATAGCCAAATTGAGAAAAATTACGGTGTGGATAAATCACTGGGGAAAAGCCTACCCTGCATTCTCCCAGTTAAGAAAATTCTCATAAAGCTTCCCCCACTAGGATCATTTGCATAGGCATCCCCACCAACTGCATTTTCTTCATGTTGATCCATACAAGAATCCCCATACCTTTCCCCAAATTGGGCATCCAGAATGTTCCATCTGGAAGGGTGTAAGTCGTATTTAGGGTGGTGTAAGGGTACATTTATAGCCAAATTGACCAAAATGAGGGTGTGTGGAAAAATCACTGGGCAAAGCATCCTCTGCATCTGTGGCTTTCCACTGTGAGCACTGGGTTGCAGTGTCTCATAAAAACGCTTGTTTTATCTTTAATTTTTATTATTGTATTAGAAATCATAACATTGAAATTGAGTTGAGTTGGTGTTTTAAATCCACTTTATGCGCAGTAAGGGACTGGACCTACAGTTTAAAGTGGGATCTGAACCACTGTGTACCTTCACCGGGTATCAAACCTGGACCTCAACATTGACATTGAGTTGACAATGCTGTGACGTTGTTGCCAAGTTCAGAGTCCATTATTTAAATAGAAACGGGATTCGATTTTTTTAAGTTGGTATATTTTACTTCACATTTCTGCCACTTTTGGCTAATCGCAAAGATGAGGATGATATGTTGAAATTGGTGAAGGACACTCACAAAAAGAATATCCATGCTGTGATTTGGACCCAGAACCAGTGATGTTGTAGCTTGCTGCGCTGACCACTCTGTCACGGAGGCCAGCAAACTGGATTTGACTTTCATTATTTTCGTAAACATCTATCAAATTGCAATTTGCTGATGAACAGTTCTTTGTCTTTTTGTATTTTCTCACAATGCATATATCAGAGACCACTTAATCTGCTGTCTTTCATAACACACCTTGACAATGTTTTCATGCTAGAATTTCACAATTCGAATTATATGAAGTTTCCAAGTTATCTCATGGGGGACTGCCACCATAATTAGGAATACCACATTTTCTAGCACTTGTCTTGAAAAGGTGAAGATAGTTGTTCTTTTGTTTTTGCATGGCATCTTCAATAAAATTAAATTCCTTTTGCTACTCACCAACAGGCAGCCCAAAATCATTACACTCCTACCAGTTTAACGGTTGCATTGCTCTTCTCTCTTAATTAATCAAGTTACAAAAATAAATAAGAAATAACATAGTTAATAACAGAAATAAAATTTAGTTAGTTATGGTATTCAAACAGAATAAACAAAATAAAAACTGTGTTAGATAGAAAAAAACTAAGTGTAAAATAAAGGAATTAGGTCACATTTTCATATTCTACTATTTAATAGGGGTGTGCCGAAGCCGATTACAGATGTATGAAAATCGGCAGAAATTTACATATCGTCATCGGTATCGGAATCCGCAAAAATCCGATATTTAAACCGGTACAGATTATACTAGAATTTTACCTTCTAACAAGTTTTATATTCTAGTTTTGTAACATTAATAGAAAATTTGGTCTTGATTCGTCTTTATTGTAGAGTTTTTGTAATAAAATTATTGCAAACTCTCATTCAGAGGATCAACCTAACTATAAATCGGAAATAAAACAGTACATTGCTGAACCAGGATCTGCTGTTGCATTGGAAATTCAAAAATAAGTATTCAAACCTGAAGCAAGTGCTGAGAAAATACTTGAGCATACCTACTGCATCAGTATTCAGTGATTGAGTGTACAGTGTTGCTGAACAGAGTTGCGATAAGAAGTAGGTTACTTCTTGCAGTGCTTCCAAATCTCGTATTTCTGAAGTTGAATCTGGTAGAACAGGAATTCATTTTGCATTTCAATGAACTGCTTGTGTACTAATGTTAAATCTCTAGGTTCACATAACCTTTTGTAGATGAAAATATACATTCGCATCTCTTGAGAATATGTATATACATATTATATGCAATAGAAATGTACATACAAAATTTATTTTTGTCATGGAGAAAATAACATCCCATTTCTGTTTAATAATCTTATGTATTGGAATTGGTATCGGTTCCAAAAATTATCGGCAAGTACATCGGCATCGGTAAATTTTTAGCTTCGTCACATCCCTACTATTTAGTGAAAAAATAATTGGTTCCATTCCACATTTTTAAAAATTTTAAAAAAATTAGTTTTTATGTGAAAGGTCATATAACATAATCAACTTGACGATTAAAATTTCCCCCATAACTTGTGCATTTTTTCTTGAATGAGATATGTTATAGTTAATAGAATAACTATGCATTTCATGTAATGCAAGAAAAAAAATGAAAACAGTTGTACTGGACATGCACTCATCTGGTGGATTGAGTTCTTCCCCAAGGATATACTACTAATAATAAATTTGAAATAAAATTGGTTCATTTCTATTAATTTATAATAATTATTGTATAACAATAATTATTACCGGTGATTATTATTCTTATTATTACCCCCTACTATTCAATTTTTATCAATATCCTAACACCCTACAAAAATTTCTGGTGATGCCATTGATAGCAAGCATTCCATTGAGTTCTCATAAGGATGCAAATTAACAAGAAGATGACAGGGCAAAAGAGAAAATTTTTCATACCTGTCACATAAAAGTCCATCCCTTCTCTGTCATAAATAACAGTGACGTTTGTGCCAAAATATTTCCATTAAATTTAAAGAAAAAAATATTCATGAACAGGAATGCCAAGAGAAATGTGGGGCAATGTTCATTTTCAGTCCCCTAACCTGGGATACAGTAACATCTTCAGAGCATCTCTTTCTTATGAAAACTGCTAATAGATGTTGTAGATAAATTAGATATTTTGTTATTTCTGTAGTCTTTTCCTGAATAATGCCATATTACACTGTTGTGACCGTCATGTGCTATTGCAGTATTTGCAATCCACTTATATTTTTCATCACTATCCTTCAACCACAAGTGAAAATCATCATCTTCCAACCATGACTTGCTTCACTATCCAAAAGTGGTTGGTCAAGTGTAAGAACCAATGTACTGAAAACTGTAGAGAGAGGTTAGTGTTGTGATGTGATATATGTATATATAATTTATTGTGAAGCAAAATATAGATTTTTAGTACAAATTATTTCTGTACAATAAGAATTTCCACACAATACTTTCTCACTGCTTTCAAGGTGGCTTCAAGTGGTAGCTCAAAACACATTCTACAGAGTTTACTTAGTTTTACACATTTTGGGAAATTTAGTCTCCACATAAGCACTTTATATACAGGGTGGGGCACCTAAAAGTACCACAGCGAATAGTTCTCAAACGCGAAGGTTTACGGCAGTTCTATCGTCACCAATGTAGATGTGGTCAAAAGGCCCAGTGGACAGAGCATGTCTGATCTCTAGTCGCCATCTTGAAATCCGCCATCTAGGATTCAGCTCATGTTCTTGAAATGGGAAGGGGGTCATGTGATACATGATTTCAGGTTAGAATTGACTCAGAAACACAAAACAGAAGTTTTTTTTTTTACATAACTTCATTCTGAAGAAAGTTAGTATTGACCGAAGTAGGATTGTCAGCAATGTAATGGTTGGTTGTTATCCTTGTTCCAGGTGAACCAGCATGTCACAAACTCGTCAAGATCCCAAGAAATGGTGCTACAGACTGATAACCTTAGGGTGAGTGTGGGTGTCCGCAATGCCCAGCATCCTGATTTGCCACAGACATCACAAGAAAATGTGGACCAAATTCAGGGAGACCACCTCGAATAAGAAACGAGAAGTGCCATTGATACGCAGTTTTCGCACAAACAACGAGCAGAATGCAGGTCACAAAAATATCATACCTATTTGTATTCGGGGTTCCGACAATTATCGGAAAGTCGAATGTCCCGAGCGAAGGGACATGTTTTGAAATGGAACGGGCCTGCGTTATATGTTACAAGTACAAATAAGGATGGAGATACGGATTGACATTGTAATAATGTTGAACAAAACAAAGTTCAGACTGCCCCACTTGACCACCAGTACTACTATGACGGATGCAGGCTTGCTGCCACGGCAGTCCTGCTAACATACCATGTGACCATTTGCGAAACAACCGTGGACCCTGGTAGTGCAGACAAGTGAGTCGTGCTATATAGGTACACTGGAGAAGATGGTGTTCACGATCGCAGAATAGGTCGACATGATCCTAGTGTAAGGTGAATGCAGGAAAAAAGCCATGCTATCATGTCGTGTGTATTCAGAGAGATATCCAGACATACGTCAACTGTCACGAAGACTGTTTGACAAGCCATTCACTCAACTGAGGGAAACTGGCAGTGTAACACCTCGCAAACATACTCAAAACAAGGCGGTGACTGAAGAAGTTGGTGAAACCAATGTGCTAACTGCTGTTGCTGTGGATCCACACATTAGCTCACGTGCTATCACTAGGGACAGTGGGATAAGTAAACGAAGTGTGCTACATATTCTTCGTCGCCAAGTTCCACTCATACCATACTTCACTCCATCAAGAACTCCATGGGAATTATTTTCAGAACCGATAATCGACTTTCTGATAATTGTCGGAACCCCGAATACAAATACGTATTATACTTTTTTGACCCGCATTCTACTTATCGTTTGTGCGAAAAACGTGTATCAATGGCACTTCTCGTTTCTTATTCGAGGTGGTCTCCCTGAATTTGGTCCACATCTTCTTGTGATGTCTGTGGCAAATCTGGGTGCTGGGCATTGCGGATGCCCACACTCACCCTGAGGCCATCACTCAGCAGCACCATTTCTATGCGATCTTGACGAGTTTGTGACATGCTGGTTCATCTGGAACAAGGATAACGACCTGCCATTACATTGCTGACAATCCTACTTCGGTCATACTAACTTTCTTCAGAATGAAGTTATGTAGAAAACAACTTCTGTTTCGTGTTTCTGAGTCAATTCTAGCTTGAAATCATGTATCACATGACCCCCTTCCCATTTCAAGAACATGAGCTGAATCCTAGATGGCGGACTTCAAGATGGCGACTAGAGTTCAGACATGCTCTGTCCACTGAGCCCCCTGTTGGTGATGTCAGAACTTCCGTAAACCTTCGCGTTTCACAACTATTTGCTGTGGTACTTTTAAGTGCCCCACCCGGTATGTAGACAACGAACCACTTTTACTTTCACTCTTGGCCTTCAGTGTTCTCCATGAGTGTCCCTTCATCAATGTCATCATATCATTACTCATCCTCATTGTCATGATTAGCCAAAAGTGGCAGAAAAATGATGCTAAATTTAAAAAAAATACAAAACAAAACACAAATCAAACAAACAGGAATATCTATACGAATGTTCTTATTCTGCTATAGCTAAACAGACAATCCATAAGCAATTCCAAACTCAGAAATATCTTTCATCCATGGCTATGACAAATGACTGGTGACTCCAAGTTGGAAATAGCTTCTACTTTCATTACAAAATATTATAATTTCAGTGTTTTGTGACTGAATGTTTGGAAAGAAAGTCACATGTCATTTATTTTACTCTAGAATTTACAGCATATTCTTGAATGTGATCTCAACAGGAGAAAGTAGTTTTTGAAAACTGATTTTGCCTCCTTTTTTCCATGGTTGGGCAAGCATTGGCAACAAGTGTTGGCACAACGTAAGATCACCAACTTCAATTTTTCAACCAATGTAAACCCAGCCTTTCTCATGTAAAATCTCCAGTTGGCCCAACGGTTCTGGTTACTTGGGGCACTTTACATTTACCACTCATATTGAAACACATTGAACAGAACTTAGTGCAGCACCCATGCACCATGTTTCCTGGGAAGAAAGTAGAAAGAGTGCAGGGGAGGTAGAGGTCACAAACAGGTAGGGAAGTGGAACTGGAAAATCTGTACCATAATGCACCACCAACGGTGAAAGCAAAGCTGATGATCTATGAATTCAGAAACGTGGATGCAGTGGGGGATAATGTTGATTGATTGATCGAGTTGGTGTTTAAAGGCCAATTTATGCACAATAAGGCTCATCGTGACTGGACCTACAGTTTAAAGAGGGATCCGAACCACTATGTGCCTCCACCAGGCATCGAACCCGGGACCCCTTGATTACAAAGCAACAATGCTACCACTGCCTCATTTAGGAGGCCCAGGGGGCATAAGGTTATTTTGATGTACAAGACATCACAGGGAAGACTGTCATGTGACATGGGTCATATTACGTAAATAACGGATTGTCCCTGATAACACTGATTTTACATTCTGTAAAGAAAAAAAATAGCATCACTGCACTCTTATCACAAATGTTAAAATGTTTTGGATTGACATCTATTTATCTTTCCTGCACAATTTTAAATTGATCGATTGAAGCATTTGACTGGTATCAAACAGATGTGGATTGTTATTCTTTTGATTGTCTAGTAATTGGGAGTCTCGCTAGAGGGCCTTATAATCAATTGATGTATACCTATTGGCAGGGGTTTGAAATATGCTTGATCTTAGTGGTGCTTGTGATGTGTTTTTTTCTTTTCAAACTGTGTTAATTTTTGACAGTCTGGTTATGTTTTAACATTATTTGGGAGTGTTCTGGTGGTTTGTAGTGCATTTGGCACAAGTTTTCTAGAAAAATATGGGTAGAAAATGTAACGTTTCCCCACATAAGCAAGAAATGTTCCTTGCTTCACATAAGGATGGCATTCTAAGATATATGCTCTAAGTTGGGCGACAACTTCATGTGAATAATTCCACACAGTTAGCTGTTGCCTGAAAAGCAAGAAAAACATTGAAAATCTTTACTGGGAAGTTACTGTGGTAGAAAGAAAAATACATCTCCTTAAGTGGATCATAAGATAAAGGACATGGCACTGAAAAACAGAGGAATGAGTTTACACCAAATTGTGATTAGACTTCAAATTGAGATAGGAGTTATCCTTAGTCATACTAGTGTAATGTCCCGATCAAAAGAAAAGGGTGTTTCCAAAAAAGTTTCACATAAAAATCTGGTACAAACTGCAGCACATAGGAAAGCTAAACATGAATTTGTCAGATGTTAAAGTTTATGGAATGGTGCTGACTCTGAACATGTGATAGTTTCAGAAGAAATATGACTTAAATTGCTGGGACATGACAGTTCAATGAAATTGTATATGTGAAAAGAAGAAAAACTTCATAAAAATTCTTGCATTTCAAAGACTCGAAAATTTTATGGCAGTGTTATGATATGTGTGTGCATTTCTGCGAAAGTCATTGGCTAGATGCATATCTGTACAAGTACTGTTAACAAAGATGAATATCTGTAAATTCTGAACCGGTAGGTTCTAGAAACTGTACAAAATCACTTCTCTGGGCAGAATTTGGTTTACTTTATTTTTCAGATGATAATACGACCTGTCACCATGCACAGCTGGTGAATAACTGGTTTAGTGATATGAATACTCAGATATTTTGGTGGTCACCCAACTCTCCAGATATGAACCCTACAGATAATTTGTGGGCTATTATATATAAAATACTACGTAACCAGACCAACAAGTCAAAACATTAACTCATGGAAGCAATTGTGCATGCTTGGTTTCATGAAATTGACTTCACATATTGTTAAAATCTTATTCGAAACCATGCGTCGAAAGTTGGAATTACTTAGGAAGACCAGGGGTGGCCACACTTGGCACTAGTCTGTGTATTTACATACTTCAATTACAAATTGGTACATCATAATACATGTAAAACCTTTGAACAGTCTATCTACTTGCAAAAAATATTTTTGTTTGTACGCATAACTCAAGCAATATTTACTTTAATTTTGTTATTAGTTTTGCAAAGTGCTCCATATACTCAAGCGTGGCTCAAATAACAGTTATATATTAAACATATATAATATTTTGTTAAACAGTTAGGAAAATAAATCCTCAAGTTGAATGTAACCAATAAAACAAATGAAAATGCAGGAGTGAAATGCAAAATACAAAAAAAAAATGAAGTGATGATATTTTTTTTACAAAGTGATGTGTTGCCTAACTCTATGACAGAAGGTGAAGTTAGGACTGAAAATTTGTTTTCAAAGTTTGTTCATTGCTACAAGTTATGTAACACATGGATCGCCATGCAGAAGAGCAATTATTTCAAGTTCTAGGTGTCCCATTATTATTACAGGATGACTGTACAGACCCATCGCCCTTAATACCTTTCAACACTTTTAAACAATTATAATTCCATTAGTAAGCAGGGCAGTTCAAGCCTATAACTGGTTAGAAAATGTATATGTTATTCATTTCAATTAAGATAGGAGGCGTATTTTTTAAGTAAGTACCGTTTTGATATGTAGAAAAAACAAGTAAATTTTTTGTAACAATTTTATTGTTACATGAAAGACCACACTTTTATCTACTTTTCCACATAATTACCACCAATATTAAGGCACTTATCATATCGAACAACAAGCTTTTGTATTCCATCCTCATAGAAGTTTGCCGCCTGAGTTGACAACACGGCTGTTTTGAGGCTATCGTCGTCATCGTGGCGCTGACCTCCGAGATGCTTCTTCAGTTGCAGAAACACGTTGTTGTCACTGGGTGCTAGATCGGGGCTGTATGGAGGATGATCAAATTGTTCCCAGGCAAATGATGCGATGAGATCTTGAGTTCGATTGGCCGCATGTGGACGGGCATTGTCATGCAGCAAAACGATGCCTTTACTCAGCATTCCACGCCTTTTGTTTTGAATGGCAAGGCGCAGTTTTTTTAAAGTCTCACAATATGTTTTGGAATTTATTGTGTCACCACGAGACAAAAAATCAACAAGCAACACCCTCTTCCTGTATCAAAACACGGTACACATGATTTTCCGGACTGAAATTGTCTGCTTATAATTCACTTTCTTGGGCGATGTTGAATGCCACCATTCCATGGATTGTTGTTTCTTTTCGGGTGTAACGTAGGCCACCCATGTTTCATCGCCTTTGACAATTTGGCTTAAGTACGCGTAACCTTCAGCTTCATAACGCACAAGAAAAGTCAAGGCGGTACCTAAACGTTTTTGCTTTTGTGTGCCTCAGTTAACATTTTTGGAACTCTTGAAACTTCAGGGAACTCGTCTGATAATGAAGAAATCGTGAAGCGTCTGTTCTCTTTCACTTTTTCGTGGACTTTCTGCACCAAATCGACAGTGATCACTGAGGGTCGCCCACTCCGTTAATCGTCATGAACATCCTTTCGGCCATCTTTGAAAGCTTTTACCCATTTGCGTAACATTCCATCACTCATAATGTTTTGTCCACACACTTCACAAATCTGACGGTGACTTTCAACTGCTTTCACGCCTTTAGCACTAAGAAAACGAATAACAGCTCATATTTCACAGTCGGCAGGATTCTCAATTGGCGGAGGCATTTTAAATACGCAAACCCAAATGTATACATGATCGATTGTTGCCGCAATGGTGTCTGTCGCTTGCCAACAGATGTAGGTACACAGTGCGCATGCGCATGCAGCGGTGGAATTTCAAAACGGTACTTACTTTAAAAATACGCCTCGTAGATCAAGGGAGTTTGAAGCACTGGAAAGGAATCGCCAATCATGAAAATTATATACTATGGCCCCTCCCAAATATTCTTTAAAAATATATTTAATTTTTTATGCTACACAGCAAGAAAACTCAGCTCTTCAAAAAGAATTATGACCTCTGCCATAGTTAAGTCCTTTGATAACCATGGTTATGAAATCTATAATTCCCATGTCCTGAGTAATCAAAAAGTCACTTCTTTCTTGGATATAGAGATGATTTTCGGTTCTAGTTCATTATTGAGTTTTAAAGTTCTCTGTCTTTCTTCTTGCAAAAAGCCTGATATTTTTTTTAAAATAATTTCACCAGCACTCATGTTACTTTACTTGCTGTATTTTAAGACCAAATCTAGTCAATCAATATGAATCAATATTCTTCGAAGGTTATGTTCTCACAACAATTGGAGAAAAATATATTGGTAACATAAAAACTCCTGAGGTTAATGAATAATATATCAATTGGAAATACTTATGAAAGGTCATTGTCATTAAGGGAGAAGGAATATTGAAATACGACTAAACAATGACAAGCAAGAAGAAAAAAAATATATATTTTAGGATATTTTCCAAAAAAAAAATTCTTCATATTTATATTTGCTTATGTAAATATTATCGTATTTAATTTGATAATTTTCTCCAAAAGTAAAATACCTTTATCTTTAGTTCATCTTTGATTCCCTAGGATACTTATAGATGTGCGAGGCATCCAGCTAGAATGAAATTCTAACAAGGGAAGCTATTGGACCTCCTGATGAAACTTGCAGGGGTGAACAAGCATGGAACAATACAACAGTTGTGAAATTTGGCATTTTGCAATTGCTTGCAACCCCCAAAACAGGGCGTAGAAAGTGGGGCATGCACCTGCAAGATATGGATGCTGTATTTTGTACTTGCACTTCAATCACATGTTATGTAAACAAGCATTTGTATCCTGAATTGGTGATATTCAATACACACTTACATTATTTGCTACTTGTAACGAATATGATGTACATAGTTTGATAAAAGAAACTAGTTGTGTGTTCTGAAACATTGTCACTTCAAGACATAAATACTTGTTTATGCAACATATATGATCTTATTACACTGAAGAAGAACTGCTACTTTGACAAATATTCGTTTGGATGATTATTTTACTAATATTACTGATCAACTAATATTGTTAAAAAAAAGTTGGCCTTTCAGGACATTTGTTGTTAACATATTAGAAATGAGACAAAAATCACAACACATACCTTGTTGTATCTTCCAAATCAGATCGAGCTCTGTTCGTCCTCAAGGGCGGAAGGAACGAAAGTGCTGTAGAAGGGTTAAAACATGGTTAAAAAGTCTAAAAACTGATGTCTTGTTCATATCACTGCAGTGATCAGCCATTCCTAGCAGCTACCTTGGTGTGATATCATCACTTCTAGAATTCATAATTACCTTCAATTTATTTTTCTGAAGGAATTTTTTTTTTTTTGGTCAGATTCAAAATCGTATTCCAAATGTATTTCAATAGTTGGAATCACACAAAATAAATTTCCTAAGTATATTTATGGATTGTAAGTCTACACTTAGATAACCTCATGGTAATCATTTCAAAGAAAGCTAATTAGCATATTGCAAATATATATAAGATGTTTTGTACATAATGCCACTGTAAAATATTTACGCAATTCTTCATTTTCTACATTTCTACCAACCCGTATATGTGCACAAATTACAAGAGGAATTGTAAATATAAAATTATTGTTGTTAAAATATATTTCATGGTAGAAGAAACTAAATTAGCATAACAAGTATGTATTATTAAGCAATACACACAATGAATTCAATACAGAATATGCAATTGCATTTAAATAAAAAAACTAATTTTTAAAAAATAATAATGAATTAAGTTCTAGTGCAGAGTCAAGTAAAAAAAAATTAATTGTTTCTAAGTATTGTGCAATTTATTACACCCCACTAGCCCTTACTGCACAAGTTAGTAAGCTACTAGTGAGTTGAGAAATTAAGAGTGACTACTTTGTGCATTACAGTTGAGTCCCTTTGATCGTCAGATTGACAGTGCATTAGTATTCCAGGGTTAACAGTTGAAGAGAATACATCTACAGAACAAGAGCATGGTAAAGTTACTTTTCAGGGACTAAGGATGTGACAGACATATCTGGTAACATATATTACTTTCTTTCATGATAAAATAGCCAAACAGAAGTACAAATATCAACATTTTGCCAGGACTTATAAGTAGTGTAATTGGGCCGGTTCTACGCCGTACTTGGTACGAGCCCTTCTTTTTTTTGGATTTAACCTCAGTGTTAGCATATTTTGACGATTTTTTTGTTGATTTTATAGCGTTTGACGACTTTTCAGTGCAATTTTCACCACATCTCATTTTTTTTCCCACTCGTACTTGGTACGAATGCCACGATCTTACGTGATATAACTTAACCTATCTTTTTTTTTCTTACGATTTTTTAATTTTTTTTACGATCTTACGTGATATAACTTAACCTATTTTTTTTTCTTACGATTTTTTAATTTTTTTTACGATCCTAAGTGATATAACTTAACCTATCTTTTTTTTCTTACGATTTTTTAATTTTTTTTACGATCCTAAGTGATATAACTTAACCTATCATTTTTTTTTTTATTTACGCACCGAACTAACCTACATTGGATTCTGTTTGTTTTAATATTTCAGTATTTTAAGGTTCTTTAACCTAAAATGTGTTGGATGTTGATTGGTACGAGCCCTTTTTTTTTTATGGATTTAACCTCAGTGGTAGCATATTTTGACGATTTTTTTGTTGATTTTATAGCGTTTGACGATTTTTCAGTGCAATTTTCACCGCATCTAATTTTTTTCCCACTCGTACTTGGTACGAATGCCACGATCTTACGTGATATAACTTAACCTATTTTTTTTTTCTTACGATTTTTTAATTTTTTTACGATCCTAAGTGATATAACTTAACCTATCATTTTTTTTTTTTTATTTACGCACCGAACTAACCTACATTGGATTCTGTTTGTTTTAATATTTCAGTATTTTAAGGTTCTTTAACCTAAAATGTGTTGGATGTTGATTTTTTTTAGTATGTGGCAATTTTTTTTTTACGAATTTTTTAAAACTGTTCCGTCACCCTCTCGTTCTTCACGTCGTGGACGAAGGACTTCTCGGCGACCAGGATGACGCTGCACACGGTGTCCTCGGGCAAGGCTTCGTGGAACTCGCAGACGATCTTGATGTTGGTGCGATCGTTGACCACCACCTGCTTCCTCTTCGTCGTGTTGATGACGAACATCGGCCTGCGGATTTTGAATTCGCTTGTAAGCCGTGTAAGCTTCGTAAAGTTTGAGATAATCATCTTTTGTCATGTCGAGGTTGTAATTCTCGCGCGGGAACACTTCGTTGCGTCCATTCTTGAGATAAACATTCTTGATCTTGCAGTCGTCGAATTCGCAAACAGATTTTTCCTAAGTCTTACCGTTTCCAAGATAACCCCACTTCCGGTCGCCATTTTGAATTTCCGAGCACAGGTTCTATTCATATTTTACTCACATATAGGCGTACATGATGAATCCGCAAACAGATTCTTGCTAAGTCTTACCGTTTCCAAGATAATCCCACTTCCGGTCGCCATTTTGGATTTCCGAGCATAGGTTCTATTCATACTTTTTCTCACGTATAGGTGTACATGATGAATCACCAAACAGATTCTTGCTAAGTCTTACCGTTTCCAAGATAACCTCACTTCCGGTCGCCATTTTGGATTTCCGACCACAGGTTCTATTCATATTTTACTCACATATAGGCGTACATGATGAATCCGCAAACAGATTTTTCCTAAGTCTTACCGTTTCCAAGATAACCTCACTTCCGGTCGCCATTTTGGATTTCCGAACATAGGTTCTATTCATTCTTTTTCTCACGTATAGGTGTACGTGATGAATCCGCAAACAGATTTTTCCTAAGTCTTACCGTTTCCAAGATAACCTCACTTCCGGTCGCCATTTTTGATTTCCGAACATAGGTTCTATTCATACTTTTTCTCACGTATAGGTGTACATGATGAATCACCAAACAGATTTTTCCTAAGTCTTACCGTTTCCAAGATAACCTCACTTCCGGTCGCCATTTTGGATTTCCGAACATAGGTTCTATTCATATTTTACTTACTTATAGGCGTACGTGATGAATCCTCAAACAGATTTTTCCTAAGTCTTACCGTTTCCAAGATAACCCCACTTCCGGTCGCCATTTTGGATTTCCGATCATAGGTTATATTCTTAGTTTTTCTCACGTATAGGTGTACATGATGAATCACCAAACAGATTTTTCCTAAGTCTTACCGTTTCCAAGATAACCCCACTTCCGGTCGCCATTTTGGATTTCCGAGCATAGGTTCTATTCACATTTTACTTACGTATAGGCGTACGTGATGAATCCGCAAACAGATTTTTCCTAAGACTTACCGTTTCCAAGATAACCCCACTTCCGGTCGCCATTTTGGATTTCCGAGCATAGGTTCTATTCATACTTTTTCTCACGTATAGGTGTACGTGATGAATCCGCAAACAGATTTTTCCTAAGTCATGAATTGGAGGGTCTATGAAAACCTATATTAATTCTCGTAAGAGAACAGAAAAAAAAAAACAAAAAAAAACAAAACTGTGGTCATTACAACAAATAGTCTTCTTCAACCCCAATCCAACAACCCAAAAATCATCATCCTAACTAGAACCATGTAACTATCTGCCATCTGTTAGAGGTTTTGTGAACTAAGTGGTGCTTTGTTTGTGTGTAAAAAAAAAAAGGAAAGCTTTTTGCACTTGGTTATCATCACCTAACATGTTATTAATTGTTTTTTAAAATTAATTACAACTGAAAACTAATAATTAATATTATCTAAAGTTACTAATTAATATTATACAAGTAATTGATATATTTTTTTTGTTCTTGTTGCTAGTGTTGGGTAATTATAGTTGTTGCAAAATATATAGCTCTCGCGTATGACAGTTTCTGAGTTTTGTTGGGTATATATAGACGAATCGAAATTTTACTTCTTATGTTAAATTGTATGTTAGGGTACATGGTAGGAGAAATCATTATATATTAGAGCGCTCTTTTAATGATTTGCCTATAACTGCATACAGGCAGCCGTAAATTTAGCATAAAATATCCTGATCCTGTTTCTTCTAGCATGTGCGACGTTTGTTGTGGTGGGATCATTGGGGGAAATGTGATTCTCCCATGATGTCATCTGACTTACTAGCATATGCGATACGAAGAACAGGTGTGTATGTGGCTTACTAGGATTAGGCTCATGGTAATGAGGTCCTAGTAGCTGAAACGTTGTCGGGGTATTTTGCATTTTTTTAAAATTTTTTTTTTCAAATATGAACACATTAAAACTGAACTGTCTCGGATTTTGAGTTTTGTATTCACCCCGAGAAATTCTATATAAATAACATACTTGAAAATTGTATTTACGTTAAGTTGAATTTTGATTTTTTGCAATCACCCCGAGAAATTCTATATAAAATAACATACCTGGAAATTATATTTACGTTAAGTTGAATTTTGATTTTTGTAATCACCCCGAGAAATTCTATATAAATAACATACTTGAAAATTGTATTTACAGTAGATTGAATTTTTTGAGTTTTGTATTCACCCCAAGAAATTCTATATAAATAACACACTTGAAAATTGTATTCACAGTACATCGAATTTTTGAGTTTTTGTATTCACCCCAAGAAATTCTATATAAATAACATACTTGAAAATTGTATTCACAGTACATTGAATTTTTCAGTTTTGTATTCGCACCCAAGAAATTCTATATAAATAACATACCTGAAAATTGTATCGCTATATACTAGACTTTTTGATTTCTGTGATTTTGGAGAAAGCATAATGGAATCCACCAGTTTGATCGAATGTGTTACTTGCGAAAAATTAATATCTAAAACTAATATTAGCAAGCACAGGGCAAGATGTAGCGAAACAGGTTCGAGAATTAATCGTTCGTTACCTTCTAAGCCTTGTGCTCGATGCGGAAAGATGATTAGCATCACAAATTTAAGTAAACACCTCAAAATTTGCAAACCATCGACCGGACAAGCATCGAAAAGGAAAATCGATAATTCAGAAACGGAAGCTTCCACTTCCAAGCAAATTAAATTATCTAATGAATGCAAACCAATTAGATCTGCATTTAACGACCAACTCCAGAATTTTTCAATTAAGTCAGAACCAGGCCGTGACATTCTAAGTTTCTTGAACGAAACGAAAACATCTGTACTAAATATTTTGAAATATAAACTTGAAAACAACTCTATAAAAGTATACGTTGTTCTGTTTTCTGAATACGAGAAAGTTGATGGCACAACGAGTATTTTTTATCATCGTACAAAAAACCAGACACTTTATTTTGCTGACGTCGAAAATTTGGACAACTTCTATTATAAAGTTTCCAACGAGCTGGTTAAGAAACACGACGATTTCGAGGCTAAAGGGTCGGGATGGTCTCTGTGTGGAAGTCCTCACACGTTAACCGTTTACGTGAACCAATTCTCGCCTCTTCGCGCTTCCAGCTACGTTCCTCTTCCACCGAACATTCAACACAAGAGGGCTGTGTTAAATATACAGAACAGCGATAACAAGTGTTTCCTTTGGTGTATATTGGCTGCACTGCATCCTGTTCATTGGTCAAATCATCCAGAACGGGTTTCTAATTACAAACAATACGAGACCGACTTTCAAAGTGTAATGTCTGACATTGAATACCCGGTGACATTGTCGGATATAACAAAGTTCGAAAATCGTGCAGGAAAACGCATCGCTATTAATGTATATTCCTTCACGTCAGATAAATATCTCGTGCATCCCGTCAGGATAAGCGATATCGACGATGACGATGCTTGTGTAATAAATCTTCTTCTAATTTCAAACGACAGTGTTCATCACTACACGCTAATTCGTTCAATGTCTCGATTACTAGGAAGCCAAACAACCAAGCATGAACATTGCATCGAAGTTTGCCCGAGATGCCTAACCACGTTCGACGATCGTGACCGACGTGATCATCAAAATCTTCATAGTCGTCAAATTGCTATCGAGAAACTGGCCGAACATAAAATTTATTGCGGTGACAACAGACCGACTCGCATGTTGATGCCGAAATCAAAAGAGGTCGAAGAATTCAAAATGCACAAGGCATTGTTAGAACATCCCGCAATCATCATTGCTGATTTTGAGTCTTTTCTCAAACCGTTGTCGTACTGCGAACCAGATCCCGAACTTTCTTCCACAACACCGTATCAGTTGCACGAAGCCTCGAGTTTCGGATATGTTGTCGTGCGACAGGATAGGATAGATGAACCGTATGTTTACCGAGGACCAGACGTAATCAAACATTTTTTTGAAAAGATGGTTGAAGAGGTTGAGACCATTGGCAGCCTCTTACGCGAATCGAAACCAATGCTTCCATTATCCAGCGATGAACTTCAATCTCACAATAACATTGAAACGTGTCTGGTGTGCGATCAACGTTTCACCGACGAGAACCGGAAAGTATTTCACCATAATCACTTCACCGGAAACTACATCGGTGGAATCTGTAACACGTGTAATCTAAAGATCCAAAAACCTACGTTTGTCCCCATATACCTTCATAATGGCAGCGGTTACGACTTCCATCTCTTAATACGGAATCTTGGATATGATAGACAAAAAGTAAATATTCTAGCAGAGAATGAAGAAAGGTACATCAGTGTCAGCAAGCGAGTATTGATTCCGGGAACAAACGAAACTGTGGAGATGAGATTTTTAGATTCTTACAGATTTTTATCTGCGAGCTTGGACGCTCTTGCAAGCAAACTTTCGGCTGAACAATTTAGAATAACGAGAGCTAATTTTCCCACCGTAGACATAGAAATGATTAGACGTAAAGGTATTTATCCTTACGAATATGTCAGTGATAATTCTAAATTTAACGACGACACCCTCCCACCTCAAAAAGAATTTTACAGTCGACTGAGAGAGAAAGGAATCACGGACGATGAATACGAACACGCGCAACGGATGTGGGACAAATTAGGATGTAGGACACTCGGCGATTATCACGATGCCTACTTAAAACTGGACGTGACAATACTCGCGGATGTTTTTCAAGCATTCAGGAAAACGTCGGCGAATATTTACAAATTAGATCCTGCATATTTTTACGGTCTCTCGGGCTTAGCGTGGTCTGCCATGTTATTACAGACAAAAATAAAACTCGAATTGATACCGGACGTGGACATGTTATATTTTATCGAGAGAGGGATACGAGGTGGAATGGTGCAATGCGTACAGAGACATGCAAAAGCAAATAACGTTCACATGACAGAAGAATACGATCCTAACGAACAATCGAAATACATATTTTATGTGGATGCAAATAATTTATACGGACATGCTATGATACAAAAACTTCCTTACGGCGGGTTCGAATGGGTGGATACCACTTCCATTAACATTAATAATTTCAACGACTGTGAATTTGGCTTGTTTATAGAGGTGGACCTCGAATTCCCCGACCATCTACACGATTACTTCAAAGATCTACCTCCTGCACCCGAACTAAAATGTTCTCCTGATTCAAATCAACGTAAGCTTCTGTTAACATTGGATAGGAAAGAGAGATACGTTCTCCATTACAAAAATCTTCAATTCTTAATTGAGAAGGGAGTTCAAGTAGTAAATGTGAGAAGAATAATGAAATTCAAACATTCCGAGTGGTTAAAACCTTACATTGAAAAAAATACGTATCATAGAACACGCGCCACGTCAGATTTAGATAAAGATTTTTTTAAACTCATGAATAATGCTGTTTACGGAAAAACAATGGAGAACGTCAGGAAGCACGTGGACGTGCGATTAGTTCTCGATTCAAATAAATGTAGAAAATTGATAGCATCGCCGACATTCAAATCACGAAATATATATGATGAAAACCTGACCCTGTTTGTGATGGATAAAAAAATAATCAAGTTCAAGAAACCAATCTACGTGGGGGCGACGGTTTTGGATTTATCTAAACTGCATATGTTTGAATTTCATTATAATGTCATGAAACCCTTCTATAATGAAAATATAACACTTTTGTACACGGACACGGACAGTTTTATTTATTCCGTACAGACATCTGACCTCTACAACAATTTGAAACAACCGAAAATGATTGATCATTTCGACACATCTTCCTTCCCTCAACCAAACAGATTTGATCTCCCTTCTCGCAATAAAAAAGTGCTTGGTAAAATGAAGGATGAATGCAACGGAGAAATCATTCTGGAGTTCGCCGGCTTACGTTCCAAAATGTATGTGGTGAAAACAGAAACCAGCATCACCAAAAAAGCCAAAGGTGTTGGTAAAAATACCGTGAAAAACAAGCTTGTGTTCGAGGATTACATCAATTGCCTCTATTCACAGTCGAGGATTCTACGTTTGGAGACAAGGATACAAAGCGTAGACCACGTGCTTACCACAAACAAAGTTAGGAAAGTAGCATTAGATCCGAATGACGATAAAAGATGTATTTTGTCTTGTGGAATCCACACGTTGCCTTGGGGACACTATTGTTTAGAAATTAGTAAAAATTGTAGGCAATGCAAATGAAAAAAAATAAACTTAAATAACTATAACTTAAATAAAAAAAAACAACTTTAACTGTCTCACATACACAATAAATAACTAGCAAGGACAATGAATCTCTTTGGTTTCCGAAAGCAAATAATGGAAACTGTACACCGCACGACAGATCATGAATTTCTACCTTCCGTGTTAACTAAACTCAACGGTCTGTTGATCATTCACCTCAACAGCATTTGGACAAAATTGGATGAGGACGTGGGTAAAACCTTTTACGTCTTCAATAACAATTTACATTTTTACGAAATTCCGATCGACGGGAAACTTCGGATCACCGTGAATCCGGAGAACGCAGGCGAAATCAAAATATCTGCCGGCAAGAACATTTTTCGAATCAAGCACGACAAGATGCTTTCTAGCATTACGTACGATGTTTCTGCAGGAGATTGTTTATACGTGGAACTCCTAGGAGATTACGACAAACTCGTTCCTCTCTTCGTAGAATTACGAATCGTCTATCCTATTATAAATAACCGTTAACCAAAATGCCTAACGATATTTTCGGCCACACCAAGCGTGTAGACCACGCAGAAGAGATTCTTATGTTGGACGTCCGAATTAAAAAGTTGAGGAGCGATTTGATCGCTTTGCAGGAGACCTTAAACAAAAGTTTAGAGTCCGAGATCGCTACGCTCCAAACGCAATGTCTCGACCCCATTCTGAAAATCGATTCCGAACTGAAAACGCTCATAAAAAATTATGTCGACGTACCTTCTTACGACAGCGTTCAAAATATACAATTGAGCGTGGATTCGCTTCAAAATGATTTGACCAAATTACAGCAATTTCAATCGAAAAATGAAGATTTGGAAAAATTGAAACTCGAAATCGAAGAACGAACTTCCGCAATCGAAAAGAATTTCTCTGAACTTCAAACCGTCGTGAAGGATATCGATGTAGAACGCTTGCACGTCGTCGTTTCCAAATTACAAGAAGAATTCACCAGCACGTTGGAAGAAATTAAATCCAAGTTACAAACTTTGGAAGATACCATGACGAACCTACCATCGTCAGACGAACTGCAGGTCATCGGCAAAAGCGTCGCGAACATAAAAATTCAATTGGAGGCTTATCAAGATTTCGAACACATTCAAACCACCATCGCTACGCTTCAGGCGTCTCTGGAGTTGATCAACGAAGAAATTAAAAATATTCACGCTGAAGCGAACGCGTTAACGAGCATTCAAGACACGTTGAGCACGGTTCAGCAGAAGATCGAATATTTAGAAAATTTGAACGTCGAATCCAATCTTGCTCATTTTCATCACGTGCTGGACAACATACAGGGTGACTTGGAATCGTTACGGACGAGCGTGCCTTCGAGCGAAGATTTGGAAAAATTGAAAACGGCGGTGACGGCACTATCCGAATCGAGCAACATCAAAAGTTCGTTGAGCGATCTCGAGAGTAGGGTGGCCAATCTCCCCACCTCCAAAGAATTACACGCTTTAAAAAGGAGCATATCACGTATGCTGAAACGATTGGAAACGGAAACGGCGAACGTGGAACAGATTCGAGACGAACTTGCTTCGCTGGTGCCAACGCTGCCCACTTCGCAGAGCGTCGCAGACCTTCACACGCAGTTTACCGAGATGCGAAGCATCGTGAGCGATCTTACCGAGAAGAGCTCGAAATTGAATCAAGTCGAGAACCTTCAGAGTATTGTCGTCAACATCAGGGATCAAGTTGGAGTGCTGGAATCCACGCAGGAATCGACGCTGGCCTCTTTCGGTGCCAAGTTACAAGAACTTAACGAAAACTACAAGCAGTTGAACGTGGAAGTGAAAATCAAACCGTCATTTTCTACCGTAACGGATACCATAGTCGAGCATTTGTTGCCCGTACAAAATACACTGGGACAGCTTCACAGCAACCTCGTTAGCGTCGATACTAAATTCGCTAAACTGCATTCTCTGCAAGCCATCGAAATCAACAGCGTACCCAATCAACAGAGAATCTCCACGTTCGTCGAAGGTAACAAACTGTACATGTTGCATCCTTATCATCCGTACTACAAGTTTCTCCTCGATGGCACGATTCAGATAAACGAATTTTCGTACTGGTCTCACGGCAGAAAAGCTAGCGTTCCCACCATGACCTTAATATCGAATCGTGGTGTTCAGAAAGCAGGAAACATTCCTCTGGCACGTTGGAACGAAACGCGCAACGTATATGAAATACACGAAGACGAAGATCTTACCGTTTTCGACGTAAGTGCCGGCGATAAGCTGATCGTTCAAAACACAGGCGAGGTGCCACCCTCTTTGAATCCCATCACGCTGGTGCTTCTCTTCAAACGTAATCTCTAAAAAAATGTCTAGGCAAGCCATCGTCCAAGAATTGCATAAACCTGCACGCCGCAACTACGAACGTTTGGCGGTGGTAACCAAGGGCATCGATGACCTCTGGCAAAGTGACCTCGTGGAGATGAGCAGCGGCAATCTAAAAAACGTACATAAATTGAACAAGGGCAACAAGTACCTCCTCACAGTCATAGACACATTTTCGAAATTCGCATGGGCTCTACCTTTGAAGGCGAAAACGGGGACGTGCGTCACGGAAGCATTCAAGACAATTTTTCGCGAAAGCGGCGGCAGACGACCACGGTTTTTGCAAACAGACAACGGTAAAGAATTTTACAATGCCGTATTCCAAAAGTTTATTCAAAAACATGACATTCGACATTATTCGACTTTCAGTCACATCAAAGCCAGCATCGTGGAAAGATTTAATCGCACTCTGAAATCGCGCATGTGGTCACGCTTCACGCTTCAGGGAAGCTACAAGTGGGTTGATATTCTGCCGGAACTCGTCGATACCTATAATCACACGGTACACAGAACGATAGGCATGAAGCCAGCTGACGTTACCAAGTCCGACGAGCAGCGATTAATTTCCAGCATTTACTGTCCAAAGTACACGCCCACGACAAAAAAACCTAAATATAAAATTGGAGACCAGGTGAGGGTCAGTAAATTGAAGCGAACGTTCGACAGGGGTTTCACAAGAAACTGGAGCACGGAACTTTTTACCGTGGTTCAAGTTCTACCCGGAAACCGTCACACGTATATAATAAAGGACAGTGGCGGTGAAATTTTATTGGGGCGCTTCTACGAGGAGGAACTCTCTAAAACTAAATACCCCGACACGTACCTTATCGAAAAAGTTTTGCGTAAGAGAGGCGACAAACTTTTGGTGAAATGGCTGGGACTTCCGGACACGAGTTGGATCGATTCAAACGAAGTGATTCTATGAGTGCGTGGAATGTCGTGAAACGTCTACCTGATTCGGAAAATCGAAAAAAAAGGAACGGCGAGTTGCTTCCCGACAGCATCCGCTGTCTAATCGTAGGTCCTTCGGGGTGTGGGAAAACGACACTGCTCGTGGACAATTTTCTCCTCGCACCGAATTGGTTAGATTGGAAGAATAGGCACCTGTACGTGTTCTCGAAAAGTTTGGAGCAATCCAAATACCAGCAACTGATGAAACTGTACGATGGTCTGGACATTGCAACGTTCGCTTCGGAAATAAAGCCACTCGACGATTGTCGTGAAAATTCAGTCGTTGTGTTCGACGATGTCATCCTGGAAAATCAAAATGAAATTCGCAACTTTTTCACGCAAGGTCGTCACAAAGGAATAGATTGCTTCTTCCTAGCTCAAACGTTTTCCAAAATTCCAAAACAGTTAGTACGCGACAACGCTAATTTCATATGTTTGTTTCGTCAAGATCACACCAACCTCAAGCACGCGTACGATGACTACGTAAGCGGAGACATGAACTACAATCAATTTTCGGAACGCTGCTGCTCCCACTGTTGGAACAGTGACGATTTCGGATTCGCGACGATCGACATGACGAGAAAACCCAACGACGGAAAATACAGAAACAAAATCAACGACTTTCTAAACGTTGCAACGTTGTGAGAAACGATGTGTATAAATAACGTTATGTCGAAACGAAAAATCGAAGACGAAAATCTCAAGCTTCGCGATTACCTCGCGAAACGCTTCAAAGGTTGGAAATCCGAGAATCGCGGATTCTACGAAGAGAAGAAACGTCAAGATCAACCTGTGATCGACGCCATCAGCGATCTAGGTAAAGAAATTAAAGGCGTCACGGAACAAAATAAAAATTTGATCAACGAACTCGTACCACTTGCAGCTAAAAGTTACACCGTACCCACGCCTATATCGAGCATTCCTTCGACGCCGTTCGAACTAAGGGACGTACCGGCACGACGTCGAGCCATAGGTAGCACGTCTTCGGATAAGATCGAGTTGGGACCTTTGGCACGAGACTACCTAAGCACGGGGAAATTCGACAAGGATGAAGTGTTCGGATTGTATCCGAGCATGGAGAGCAACGAGGGCGGCGGTGTGATTTGGAAGATTGGAAAATCGAAGGTGACCTTCGAAGGCAACGACATTAAAGTTAATTTAGGCGAGAAGGATAGTTGGAACAGGTATCCGGGTACGGTGGGACTGTGGGAACTCGTTGCCAAAAAGCAGCCGAAAGATTACACCGACGAAGATTACCAGAGTTACAAGGAAATTTTGATCATGACGGATGCCTTGTACCAGAACAACGACGCCTCGCAGAATAGGGTGAAATCGAGCAGCGGCGAGAAGTACAGAAATCTCATCAAGCCGATATGGAACCAGGTCAAAACAGGCTGCGGCGTCAAACTCTACAACACCCTACCCAAAGAGTTCGTTTGGGTGGACGACGTGCGCAAGCTCATAGACCGATTGTTGGTTATTGCAGGAGAGGAGAATGCAGGCAATCGTAATTTCTACAACGAGAAGGTAGGAATTGTGGACATGATCAGCGCCAAACTTTCCAACTTCATCGTGAACGACGACAAGGGCATAGGTTACCTCATTAAAATTATCAACACGCTGCCTCCGAGATTCTGGAACATGGTCGAAGGAAAGGGACTCGTGAACGACATCATCAACAAGTTACCTTTCGAGATGCATTTACCCGGCTACCAGTACTGCGGACCGGGTACCAAACTCGAGAAAAGATTGGAGAGAGGAGACAAGGGTGTGAATCCGTTGGACGCCGCATGCAAAGATCACGACATCGCCTACAACACCACTCGCACCGATCTGGATGCACGTCACGAAGCAGACAGAAAGTTAGAGCACGCAGCTTTCGAAAGATTCGTTAGCAGAGACGCTTCGCTGGGAGAAAGAGTTGCAGCACTGGGCACCACCATCGCCATGAACACGAAACAAAAACTTGGGTGGGGTATATAAATAACATACAGTAAAAAAAAAACAACATGTCTGGTATAACCGACTTGCCACACGAACTACTGTGTAAAATATTCAAACATGTAGTAAACGGAGATTGTGAGGATATAAGAAAATTTTTGATCATAGCGAGATCAACGCCGGAATTTCGCATCCCTTGTGAAATAGCTGTCAAGGATTATCTTCGGGAAATTAGCGGCATGAGGTGCGACGATCTCGACACTCTTTTTTCGGCCGCAGGGGAAAAATTAAACAATAGGTTAGATGAACTGCATGAGGCGAGGCAGGGGAGAAGACGATTCACAGATGATTGGCATAAGTCGAAACAAGAGACGGAAGATATCATCACGCACATCATCGCATTTTCCGAAGCACAAACTTTCTTCCTCTAACACAGACAAAAAAAATCTTCGATACAAAAATCTCGTGAAAAAAAATATATATAAAATAACACACATCGTGAAAAAAAAATAATCTTCAGTGTATATATAAATAACACACATTGTGAAAAAAAAATTAAATTTCTCTAACACACACACTGAAAATTTCTCTTCAATATGACGACTGAAAAAATGAATGACCTCCAAGCATTAAAACAAATGCTAAATTTGTCAGTAGAGTATGTAAAAATTCAGGAATTGGAAGTGGACAAACCTTACACGATAACTTCCGGTTCAATTGTTTCTACCCAGTATGGTCCCAAGGCGCGTTTGTTGCTCAACGCACAATACAGTCTATTTTTACCAGATCGATACGCTAACATGTTATCCGACGAGAAGCTAGCTATTTTAATCGAGAACAAAACTCAAATCGTGTACAAGGATACAAAGGAACTTCTTGGTAAGAAAACAAAGCACGTAATAGAATTTGTGTAAGGGCTCTGCGCGGAGTATATCCTTGAAAAAAAAATTACACGCAACAAAAAAAATCTCAGAACATTTATATATAAATAACATACCGAAAAAAATTACACAAAACAAAAAAAATCTCAGAACATATATATAAATAACATATCGTGAAGATAACATATAGGGCATCAACATGAAGCCTAAGGGTGTCGTGTACCAGATACCATACTCCAATCTGAAAAATCTAGGTGCCCTCGATGGGTTACTCACCAAGAAACAACGCGAGAAGAAACGTTCTTGCTTGACGAAAGGACACGGAATGAAATTACTTCTCAGCACACCTCAATTGAGACGCTTGCAGCGTTCGCGGAAACAGCAAAAAATCGGAGGTTTCATATTCAGCATCCCGGCCATCCTGGCAGCATTGGGGGCCGTTGGAAGTTTGGCCGGCGGAAGCGCCGCCATCGCGAAAACCGTCATCGACTCGAAGAAGAACAAGGCGGAACTGGAAGAACAAAAACGTCACAATCTGGCTATGGAGAAGAAGGGGAAAGGTATAACCAAAAAGCAAAAAAGCAACCTCGATGCTTTGAAAAAATATAAAAAAAAGAAGAAGCCCTGTCCAACTTCGATATTGAATCTCTAATCGAACTGTTGGGAATAAAAAACTTCAGGGGTGTTTTCATGTCCGATTCTCTACCCTCTGCTGTGAAGAAAAAGGAGTATGGCGTGGTCAACCTGGACAGTTACAAAAATCCTGGTACACATTGGATATGCTACCTCAAAATTAACGATAACAATGCATTTGTTTTCGATTCGTTCGGTGGCACACCACCTGCCAGGTTGGTGAAGTATCTCAGTGTTGCCAACCTCTACTACAATGACAAACGCATCCAGGGTTTCACCGATGTTAACTGTGGCCACCTTTGCCTTTCTGTTCTCGCATACATGTCTAAAATAAATAACCCGTCGGTGGAACATTTTCAGAAAGCATTGTGGAATCTTAAACACGATGGGCGTGTTCCATCTCACGAGCGAATCTTCGATCCTGAAACTCACGCTGCACGACGACATCGTCTATCCTAAATCCGTAGCTCTGCGTGCATTCTACAGCATGTACCTCATACCTAACGTCACGCAGCACAACAACAAAATTAGCGTCGGAAGCGAACACATCGTCGTCACGCCAGGCCAATACAATCTTTCCACTTTGCAAGCTCAGTTACCCAAAGGCACGTACTTTTCTCAAAATTCGGTCACGCACAGAGTGGAAATCGTATCGGCGACGGAGACCATAAACCTGGGCACCATGGGAGAACTTTTAGGTTTCGAGAACGACACCAAACTCGAAGCTGGCATCAAGCACACGGCAGCAAACATTCCTAAATTTCTGGCCATAGAGACTCTGAACGTTCACTGCAACGTGGCGGAAGGCATGATCACGAAATCCTCGGACGGGGAGTTGCTGGGAAGTCACAAGCAGACAGGAATCATCGCCACATTCAAACCCAGTTCCGAATTCATGGAACCGATCATCTACACACCCTCTTCGCCGATCTATTTTCCAGTATGCCGCAACCGCATAGACGACATAGAGTTGGTGGTGACGAACGAGAAAGGAGACGTGGTGGATTTCGCAGGTGCCACTACGACGGCCATCGTGGAGATCAACGTATAATAAATAACCATACATAGTAAAAATGGAGCAAATCGAAAGTTACGAATTGCAATCTTTCCCTCCCAACCGTCGCACGTTCGCTAATCTCAACGAAGCGAACAGGGAGATCGAATACGACGTGGACGTAGGGGACGGATTTGTTCATCCTCACAGAGCGGACCTCTACCTTCAATTCGACGTGGTGAAAAAGGAAAGCGGAGAAGCATTTCCGCCCAATGCAAATTTGAAACTCGTGGACAACTTCGTGCCTCACCTGTTCTCGCAGGTGGAGGTGAGGAAACACAACACCGTCATCGACAGAATCGATTATCCAGGCATCACGTCGACGGCAGTGGGAACATTGAAATTATCCAAAACGGACGCAGCATACTACCAGGCGGGAGGATTCGAAGCGGGAACGAAAATATCGACGAGAAGTCACACGGTGCTCTTTCCCATGCGTCTGCTACCGGGATTCTTCTCCGACTACAAAGAGATCATGTGGAAGGGAGGATTGCGCGTCACGTTTCGAAGAGCGGCCAACGACAACGACGCACTGATGCGATACACCAACTTGAACGCCGACGGCACGCCGATAGTCAACACATTACCCGAAGCAGCCAAGTGCGTCATCCGGAGCATGGAATTGAGAATGCCGATCGTGGAATACGAAACAAACTACGCCCTCAAGTACAAAGCGGAGATCTTGAAGAGTCCGCAGGTGCCGATTCACTTTCACGGTTACCAGTGCGTGCAGAAGTTGGCGTCGGGAAGTCACATGGAATTCGACGTGACGACTCAGTTCAACAACATACAGTTCGACATGCCAGATTTCGTCGTAGTGCTCTTTCAAACCGGGCGCGATAACAACCAGGAAAAAGATTCCAGCAAGTTCGACGACTGCAAGATCAAGAACGTTTATCTCAAGAACGGTAGGAACGAAGTGTTCCCGCGCGAGAATTACAACCTCGACATGACCAAAGACGATTACCTCAAACTTTACGAAGCTTACACGGCTTACAAGCGCGTGACCGAGGGAAGCGTGGACGTGTACTACACTCCCAGCGAATTCAAAATCCGCAGGCCGATGTTCGTCATCAACACGACGAAGAGGAAGCAGGTGGTGGTCAACGATCGCACCAACATCAAGATCGTCTGCGAGTTCCACGAAGCCTTGCCCGAGGACACCGTGTGCAGCGTCATCCTGGTCGCCGAGAAGTCCTTCGTCCACGACGTGAAGAACGAGAGGGTGACGGAACAGTTTTAAAAAATTCGTAAAAAAAAAATTGCCACATACTAAAAAAAATCAACATCCAACACATTTTAGGTTAAAGAACCTTAAAATACTGAAATATTAAAACAAACAGAATCCAATGTAGGTTAGTTCGGTGCGTAAATAAAAAAAAAAAATGATAGGTTAAGTTATATCACTTAGGATCGTAAAAAAATTAAAAAATCGTAAGAAAAAAAAAATAGGTTAAGTTATATCACGTAAGATCGTGGCATTCGTACCAAGTACGAGTGGGAAAAAAATTAGATGCGGTGAAAATTGCACTGAAAAATCGTCAAACGCTATAAAATCAACAAAAAAATCGCCAAAATATGCTACCACTGAGGTTAAATCCATAAAAAAAAAAGGGCTCGTACCAATCAACATCCAACACATTTTAGGTTAAAGAACCTTAAAATACTGAAATATTAAAACAAACAGAATCCAATGTAGGTTAGTTCGGTGCGTAAATAAAAAAAAAATGATAGGTTAAGTTATATCACTTAGGATCGTAAAAAAAATTAAAAAATCGTAAGAAAAAAAAGATAGGTTAAGTTATATCACTTAGGATCGTAAAAAAAATTAAAAAATCGTAAGAAAAAAAAAATAGGTTAAGTTATATCACGTAAGATCGTAAAAAAAATTAAAAAATCGTAAGAAAAAAAAAGATAGGTTAAGTTATATCACGTAAGATCGTGGCATTCGTACCAAGTACGAGTGGGAAAAAAAATGAGATGTGGTGAAAATTGCACTGAAAAGTCGTCAAACGCTATAAAATCAACAAAAAAATCGTCAAAATATGCTAACACTGAGGTTAAATCCAAAAAAAAGAAGGGCTCGTACCAAGTACGGCGTAGAACCGGCCCAATTACACTACTCTTATATACAAGATGTAATGAATTAAGACTCAACAATAAACAAATGATAACGCATCACACACACATACATACACATTAAAGAGCTTCCTTCTTATTGTTGAGTGGACATAAGAGATGAAAACAAGTTAATGTTTTCTAACACATGCATTCAATTAAATGCTGAGATCTTCTTTAGAAAAAAGCATTTTCCTTCGCATTTTTATTAACATTTATGCCATGACCAAAATGCTACTGTGTAAAGTGAAAAATAGGTGGCATTTCATATGCCATGGGATATTTCATGCTACTTCTCAAGTAGACAATCGATCCTATTACTACAGCAATTGTTGTGGCATAACCATACGACGGGGAACTTCAGAGAAAAGGGGGGGCAGGCAGTAGCCAGTGGCAGTATTTGTGAATGGAAGAGGAATAACATTTTCTATAAAACTATAAAATCAATGCCACTGAAGAAATACATACTTTATAATGTACACATTATACATATGGAAGAACACAAATTGTTGTCAATTGTAAACACCAGGCATTGGCTCGTGGACAGAAATATCTCAATATGTAGGTGATATTTAACATTACAAAAAATGTGTAGAGTTTGTTTGTTTACACGAAATCTTGTCAATTACTCCCTCTTTAAATTTAGTAGTTATTAAATTAAAACCACGTACTTCATATGCCTTTTATGCTGTACACATTATCTAACATTTTCTACATGCTTCACATAGCAATCACAAATGTTAAAATGTTGATTCTTGGAAGCATTTATGCTAGCAAAAATGTTAAAGGAAATGCTTGTGACTAGGACAGGTCTTACGCTTTTGAATTCATAATAAATATAAAGACATACTTAAAAAGTATTGGTGACCACACTTTTTGCTTATGTTGTCATATTCCAGTGCACAAGGGGATTCACCGATGGCGAGTGGTAGCATTGTCATGTTGTAATCAAGGTTTGTAATCCCAGGTTTCATACCCACAGTAGGCACATAGTGGTTCGGACCCCACTTTAAACTGTAGGTCCAGTCCCGATTAGCCTTACTGTGCATAAAGTGGACTTACAACACCAAATCAATCAATCATCCAGTGCACAAGGAGGTGTAATCATTATCTACATATTTAGCTTCCATTCGATATTCATATAAATAAAACACATTAAGTATATTTGAAAAATACCCTTTTATTTTTCAAACTTTATAATTTCCTCATATTTATACATACCCTGTAAATAATGAGTATTACATTTTTACCAAATCATTAAAATACAGAACTGTATTAATCCTGTAAAAGTGTTGTGCAATGTAAAATTTTTGCAAATCCACAGTTTCTCTAAAAAAAACTTAAATGTTCTTCTATTGTATTTATTCATACACAATCCCAAACATAAAAGCACCCTTTTAAAATTTTGGTTATCTTTGTAAGACAAAAGGGCAGAATCATTCTACAGGGTGTCCATATTACATGTTATCCAAGATAGCAGTCGCAGTAACTACGTGCACTCGCATCAGCCATGGTGCAACAACTGACACACACATTCAAGTGATCGTTCCATGTGACCTTCAGAGCAGTGATGCCAACCACGAAAACAAAATCATTCCCAGGCAACCGAATACTAAGCAAGTGTCAACATGGTCACAACATAATACCGTAACGAACCTTAAAGTTCGTGGGATCTTAAGAGTATCTAGCAGGTTAACCAGTTAATTGATGGGGTGATGTAAACTACTCATCATTCATCCTCTTGATGAGACCACTCGTCATTGACATGACGAGTTATTGCTTGGCATGCGAAAGGTACAAATTACACAAAAGGAATTAGACTACTGAAAAGACAATGGCAACTCGTTGGATTTTGTGAACCGTTGAACCTGTATCATGGCTGGGTGTAGGATAATTACCTGTCTAACTGAAGTCTCTGAGCTGAATGAAAATAGCGAAGTCCTCTGTAAGCTTCTAACTTGTTGACCAAAGCGTGCTTCCACTATCGACCTCCTGCCTTGCTGACCTCCTCTCTCTACCAACTCAATTCCCAAAGTCCAGTCCCTTCCCAGCTTGTCTCACCTCTATATTCCCTGGCCATCGAGCTCTTCCTCGATGCCGAATCGCCGAATCGTGTTTATTATAATTGCTACCATGCAAACCGCTGACACCAAACCCAGAAGTGTTACCTGTTTCCTGAATGCTCAGGAGGTTTGCATGGCACAACACAATGCATTGTAAACATGCCTAAGAGGCTTGAGACAGCTGAGAAAAACAAGTGAATGCCCTGGTCAACATGAAGCGTTCAGAGAAACTTAATAAAATAAACATACAATCCTAGGGATTGATACGTTCGCGCCTTCTAGGAAAAATTTTCTCCTTTGAAAATTTAAAAGTCAAATCGCAAAGCTTGACATGACTCAGGTTCGCCAATTCCATATATTTTCTTAAAAAACCCAAATATACAAACGAAATCCACCATAACAGAACTCTTGTTTACTGCATCCTGAAGGAATGAAAATTTTCATTCCCTAAACTTTATAATGAATAATACCCTTAATACTAACAAATTCGTATGTTTATACGATGTAAAAAACAATAATATATACTATTATAGGACTAGAAATCACAAAAGTTCGTGTCGTTAAGCGAAAAAACTCTTAATGTATCACATTTTGTGCGTACGTAATGTGTATTATGTATAATTGCTCATCCATTTGCTCCTAGTCAAGAGTCTGTGATGCCTCGCCACGCGGTAACGACTCTGTGTGTTCCGCGAGGCTAACGGCTGGAGCGTCTTGCAAGATGGAACAAAATTCACAATGTTTGTTTATATTGCCACTCAATATAGACTCTTCAAATAGATAAAAAACCTTAAAAAGTGCACAAGTAAGTACACGTAAGTAAGCATGTAAAACATTGTCACATCTCACTGTTTTGTCCGTGTAAAAACCTGATCATATCAAAAGTGCGTATGTTTTACGAACTACGTAGCACTGCACTCCTAACATCGCCAAATATATAAACTTGCATGGCTGTGTTGCACATTCCAATGTATTATTATACAATATTCAAATGCATATAGTGAGTTACACTGAAAACTGTCGCTGGTAAAACTTAATTATAGCGTTCAATTTTCTTTTCTACATTAAACTGTACACTGTATACATATATCTGGCTTGGTGATTACCTTTGTATGACTGCACACAAAAATTATTAATCTTGCAAGTGACAAAACTATGTGCTTGAGTTATAAAAATGTTCTGCGAACAAATGTGTCGCTTTTAACATTCCATGTTGGTGAGAAGAAAGAAAAAATATATCACAATAATAACTGCATGCTATAAACATATGCATAAAATATTGTCACTAAAGCATGCTTTCTAAAATGTTCGAAAGTGCTGAAATTATGTTTTTTTATTGCTTGCATGTCTGTTTATTTATTCAAAGTGCAAAATTTCATCTTAAAAAAAAATTATGCACTAATTACACTGGTCAATTGACACCACTGGTGCTTGTCGCTTCCTTGTAATATACTGTAAACTTGAATGCATATAAAACTGGTTCTTATGCATGGCACAAAACTGAAAATGTATATAAGGGCTATGGAAAAGTATTGTTTCCCATAATGCATGTTAAATAACAAAATAGATACACATGATAGGAGCTCGCATGTGTATGTGTAGAAACACTGTAGCACAATTCTGTAATTATTGTTTGTGACCAGAACTGCTGTTTGTAGAAAGTACGTTTGCTATGCTGCTTCTTCTCTCTGGATTGCTTGTCGTCTTGACTGAATGGGGCAATGTAAAAATGTAGTAAATTACCCGTAGAACTGGGGAGATGGGGAAAAGTTGTTGTTTGAACTGCAAACAGTGTGGAGGGAAATTTTATCTAGCTCCATCACTAGGTGTTGTTGATAATGTATAGTCCGCTATACTGGGAAATGTATGGTTGACTACATCCTTCCTGTAAAAGGTAGTCTCCGTGCAATAATAAATAGAAATGTCTGCATGTCTCCCTCAAATTGGTGGTGACGAGTCTCTTCTTGAAATAGTACTTAAAATATCTGCATGTCTCCCTCGTAGAATATTAATCAGTCTTTCTGCCTGGTAATAGTAGACTGCCTGCGGATGTCCGTCATGAAAAATGCCCATGGATGGTGTGGGTATTGCTTGTCCATGGCGCTCCGTATAGACAGGTTAGGTTGAATAAAGGGAAAATTATGACAAAGAAAGGAAATTGCAATAGGATGGGTATATATAATTCAAGTATGCATGTACACAAAACCAACTAATTTCCACTGCCTTTTCTTTAAAATCGAATTAAATTGTCTCATCAAAATAAAATATGATTAAAATAAATTGATAAAATAATTGCCATAACTCTTTGAAAATAAATAAGGAAAATTTAAATAAAATATCCAACCGTAATTAAAATATTAATGTCCATGATTAATGTGTTGCCTTAACCTATTAATTATTACTGCTCTGCTCTAAATGAATCTGTTTCGCAAGCTGATGATGCTTATAAAAATAATATCCTAAGGTTGCGGTTAATAACACATTCCAAATAACAAAAACTAATATAGACATGGGCAAAGGGTTTAGAACTAATTCCTTAAATGAAATGTTCTTACTAATTGATTGATTAAGTTGCTTTAAAGCAAGTTCAAGCGGAGTCCATTGGGGAATAGTGAAATCAGATAAATTCTTGGGAATATTAGGTAGTAACTCAATTTCCTGCATTTTGACTTGTTCAAAAGCTAAAATTCTTGTGTGTAAAATTTGTTGATCCACAATAATTTGCGAAAAATCCTGATAATTAAAAAATAGAGATTCCCCTTCGTTAAGCTGAATTGATCTGTGCGTGTTCAAATTATTATTCAAATTCTGAATAACAATAAATTGACCTGAACCTGATATTAAAATACCATTACGTGTCCTAATAAACTGGAATAATTTATTGTCAGTAATAGATTTCACTTCAAAATTACAAAATATAGAATTAATAAACAAAAATAAATGTTGCAAGCATGTTCTAAATTCTGTTTAAATTTAAAAAAAAATATTATGGTGTGAACCCTTAAAATAAATATATAACATTTGTGTTGCGCAAAGCAAGCTATTAGTATCTAAAAGGTTGCTTTGACAAGCCTCTAATGGCCTCCTAATAAACGATAGGCCGGTGCAATTTGCCGTGGTTCATTAATATGCAATGTAAGACAAAATTTCAGTAAATGCTACTTCTGAGTTTCGTTGAAACTCCAGGTGGTAACAAAATGTAACATCAGGGAATTAAAAAAGGTGATATTCAAATTTGAAACACAATAAAATAATAAAACTTTCTCAATTTCAAATTTTCTTTAAACAAAAGAAATTTAACCACTCAAAACTTCTTGAGTCCGCCGTATACCTTAAATCACTTGGTCTTGTAAACAGACCCGACGCGGAAAAGTATACTTGACCCATATAAGAATGGTGTGTCAATCCCTTAGGTATGTTCAAACAAAATAGATAGAGAATAGTTATGCAATATATTACAATATAAATAGAAATTAATAGTTATTACCTACTGTACTAACATTAACACTAAGTTAATCAGTAAGAAGTAATGAATTTATTGCTGCACTGTCGAATAAGGTGCAAATTGGGTAAGTAAACTAAATTTCCTACTAATAAATAATAATAATAAATTCTCAAATTATAACATTTGTGGTAAACCACGCTGTTTAAATTTGGAAAGGCTAACGATGCCGTGGCGACTTTTGCTGCACATGCCTGTGCCAATCACCGAGGCTTAGCCTGGCATGTTGCTAATAATCTTGATTACTCTAAGTGCATAAAGTGCTAAAATTGCCCTTTCGTAGAAATTTCCCTGATTTTATCAAAATTTCGTTTATTTTTATCCTGATTTAAACCAAATGTACATCGATTTCCCTAAAAATTTACTTACTATAAATATCTCTATGAAAAACGGGAAAATTTTGCGAGAAAAACGCAAAAAATTCGTCTTGTTGTTCCTTTGAAGATTACTGGTCGTGATTAACCTGAAGTGCATAAATGCGACGTTTTACGGAAAAAATTTATCTATATAGAACAAAATATCCCTAACATTGTTTACATGAACTTCTAATGTAAAAATCAAATTCTAATGGCTATATGCGTAACTAAACTGATTCCCTAAAATTTTACTGAACGAACGCCACTAACTCAAAAAAAATATGCAAAGCCTGTGGTAAGTGTTTCTGAGCTTCTAGCGTGTTCAAAGTACTCGGGAGAGAGCTTGAGTGCAGAAAAGGAATTTGCTGATACGAGACATTCTAAATTGTGCAAGGTTGCATTTGTGGTCGCTGGACGTAACTGAAAATTTCTCTATGGCGACAACGAAAGCTCTGGCAAGTTCGCTGCCGTGATCGGCGACTTCGGGTACGTTCGGGTGCCGTCGGAGAAGTGAAGGGGAAAAGGTCGCTGCTTCGGGCAACGGGCATAGGAACGGAGAAAGAAAATGCAAAGCGATGGTTCGCTGATACATTGAATGACGCGTAACTGTTTACAAAACTTTAACTTACTACGAACAAAGTCTAGTAAGCGCTGCGGGAGTTCGAAATAAAGTCAAGGACTTTGAAATGACGTAATAAATTGGATGGAAAGAAAAAAAACTTCGTTGCGCTTGCGAGAGTGTGTTACTTGAACACTTTCGTGCTCGTAATAACAACAGTTGGGAAGCTGTTAGCCAACTAAATGACTAATAAACCTTGCATAAGGTACAATCAAACGTAAAAAATGAATTATACTTAAAATTTGAATCGTAATTAATATAAAATTCTAGGCGAACATAAAGTCGTAGAAAATATGGTCTGTAAACGATACAACAGGTTCGGGAACCTGAAAATTTGGCTTACTTTCTGCTTTTAAAGTAACACTTGAAACTTTCTCGACTTTTACTGGTAACTGATTCGCAAATGACTCTTTAACTTTTACAACTGGCTGAACACAGTGTAAAATAGGCAATTCACTTTCCATTTTGCGACTGTTTTGATCAAAATTAGGACCCTTGCTTACGGCAAATTTCTGAACTCTATCTTTAACGGATAAAATATTCTTCGGCAAATCTATATTGTCGTCTTTAGTGACTAAACTATTTCTGGATGCATCCTGAACTTCTTCTTGTACCCTAGGTTGAATAATAATGGACTGAGGCAGTGGAGGCGGCAGTGGTGGGTGACTCGTTTTTAATGGTACCACTTCAACAATCGGTGCAACATCGTCGTAAACCTGATCAATGGGCGGTGAATCATTATTAAGTTTGCTTAACTGTAACTCGTTGGTACACTCATGGTCATAAGTAATAGATTTCTTGCGTTGACATTGAAAATAACAGATTATGAAAATTATAAAAATACTAATAATAAATGTTGTTAATAATAAAATTGTAATTATATTATAAGGATAGTCAAAAGACTTGTTCAACAGATAAATAAAATTAGAAGCTTTTACGTATGGAAGAAATCCGTTTAAAATAACTAAAATCGCAATGATTTTCATGTTGCTTAGGCAATCAAAACAAACAGTTCTTCAAAGCTAATACGTACTTTAAGCCTGCCTAGTCTAAATAGTAGATATTTTAACTCAACTTTTAATTATTTCTGACTCTAAGCTCAAATTATCTGCGTGCTTTATTTATTTAATATAATTTATTTATTCTCTAAATTTATTAGCACTGTTTAACTTATGTTATTTTGAATTTTACTGCAGACTTATCTTATTTTAATTTCAGGTGTTATGTTTAAATACTTAAAATTAATTGACCCGTACTAAGGTACAAGGTAAGGAAAAATTGAGTCTGATTTACTCCTGACTACCTGAAATAAAATAATAATTATTATTTATGCGATCTTTAAATGCATTAAAATACTAACATCACTAAAACTTGAAGAATCTTTAATTCTCTCTACTCATTCTAAAATATGCTTAGCATATTATTGTGGCAAAGCTTTAAACTAAAACCGTTGTGGTTTAATCATTATCATTCTGCGATGGCAGAATGGATTTCCAGGATTATCGGTTGCAATCCAATATCCGAAGGAAAATACTTGTTATAGGAGCGCAAAAAATCTTGACGTCGACGTCTACATATTCATATAATATAAATATTCTCATAACTGGCGCTTAAAATAAACTTTGCTAATATAAATCATATACCTTCTTCTGAAGAGTAACTATAAAATTCTAGTGATGTATTCGCTGAGCTAGTATTATTACATACTGCAAAAACTTTTGTGCCTAAAGCACATTATTAAATAATAAGTCTGCTTTTAATTGTTAATATTATTAGTGCTATTTTATTATAAATTATTATTATGTCTCGTGAGTGGATTTAAAATATTAGACCTGTTTCACTTTAATAAATGCCGTAACTTGGAGCAGAATATTAATATTTATATTTTAAAATTTAAAACAAACATTTTAAAGTTTTTAACATTCGAAGCTACAACGTGCTAAGGATAAATATTCAACTGTCAAACGAAACAATGTTTCGGACAGGAGAAAAAAAAATATAAATATATACTAACAAAAAATATCTCGTTAATATGTGAGAAACGTCCACGCCGTGTAATGCTCTCATAATTCTCTTCTAGTTATTCAAAATAAGTTGGCTGTGCCTAACTTTGCTTAAAGCATATAAGTATATGTATATCTGTGTACGGATTCATTCTCGTCACTACTGCTTACCTGTGAACGGACATCTCTCGTCACTGCAGCCTAATTATACATCTATTACTTCTCAACTAGAACTTTTAATTAATCGGGCGGTTTATACCCTACATCACGGTACGAACATTGTACATGCGTGTCGAGGAATATAATTAGCGTTTCGTCTCTTTACATATTAACATGAATTAAAATTTTCAGGCAATGTATGCGTAAGTTAAGTAAACATAAGGCAAGTGACTATCTCGTATAAACTTGACTATCTCCTTAATCTAAGCTCCCTTCATGAGGTGCTAGGAGACTTCAGTCATTAAGAATATAAATGAGTGGTCCTCGGGGCCTTATTCGTTCCCAAAACTATATATGTATAAAATGTAATATCCTCGTTGCAATAATCTTAGCAGTCATAGTTCAAGCATTCTAAATCCTTTACAAGTTACGGTCAGTTTTAAACCAAATTTAAATTAAACTTTTAAGGAATTTCAATTAATAATAATAACAAAAACAAAATATTGACTCAAACAAGCATACTCTGTGCCATGACTCGTAAAAATGCACCATAGTGCTGATTGACTCTGACTCGTTGGCACTAATTTATTTTCCTCATTCATAAATAACTTTAAAATCCACTTTTAATCCACGTTGTTAATTAATTAAACTGTTAAGGGTAAAAAATCGTTTACTGTTCACTGTAGCTTACTGCATCCTCATAACCAACGTTGTAATAATTTTCGTATTCAAGATTATGTAAAAAAAAATCTAAAATCACTGTCAATGCAAGAAATCATCAAATCTAAATGCCTTATTCTTATACCTTATTTAAAATTCTGGATGGTAAAATTTTCCCAGGTGGGAATTTGTCGTAGCCATGGTACCGGGTTCGTGAGTGAACCACAGAGCTACCAGGAGCAGATTGATAGGGAATCATCCACGGACGTCCCTGGGCCGGCCACATTATTGATGAAATGGGCCTCCCTAAAATCCGACATCGAACCTTCCGCCACGCGGAATGCCGGACGCTCCTGATACCATAGCGCCAGCCCGACGCAGGTAACCGCGACGGAGCTAAGGCGCAGTTCCTCCGCATTCTTACATTTCACTGATTATCGACCCAGACTCGAAGTCGATAAAATTTAATCGAATTCATCCTCATGTTAGACTAAACATCTATCATGGCATATATAAATTCTTCTCCCCCCCATTAATGCAAAAAGCTTTAAGCCCTATGTATTTTCAAAATTAATTTTGGCAAGGACATACCAAAAAAAAACTAAACTAATGAGCAAAATTTTGGGGTGGGATTTGACCATGTGTCAATATTTGGGGTGGGGTTGAATTTAAAACTGATTGTTGAGACCTCTACTAGATAACATTCTATTTTCTCATGGCATTTCCGAGGAAATGGATGAGAAGCCCAAATTTCCACCACGTAACGAGATTTGGGGTGGGGTTGAATTTAAACCGGTTAACAATTTCTTTTATTTCTAATAAAAAAAATGAAAAGGCCCGCTAATCTCCACCACGTAACGAACCTTAAAGTTCGTGGGATCTTAAGAGTATCTAGCAGGTTAACCAGTTAATTGATGGGGTGATGTAAACTACTCATCATTCATCCTCTTGATGAGACCACTCGTCATTGACATGACGAGTTATTGCTTGGCATGCGAAAGGTACAAATTACACAAAAGGAATTAGACTACTGAAAAGACAATGGCAACTCGTTGGATTTTGTGAACCGTTGAACCTGTATCATGGCTGGGTGTAGGATAATTACCTGTCTAACTGAAGTCTCTGAGCTGAATGAAAATAGCGAAGTCCTCTGTAAGCTTCTAACTTGTTGACCAAAGCGTGCTTCCACTATCGACCTCCTGCCTTGCTGACCTCCTCTCTCTACCAACTCAATTCCCAAAGTCCAGTCCCTTCCCAGCTTGTCTCACCTCTATATTCCCTGGCCATCGAGCTCTTCCTCGATGCCGAATCGCCGAATCGTGTTTATTATAATTGCTACCATGCAAACCGCTGACACCAAACCCAGAAGTGTTACCTGTTTCCTGAATGCTCAGGAGCTCAGGCTATCACACTAAGGCACTTTTAACGACAAAGGAGAAAGTTGGTTATTCTCGAACATATGCAATAAATTACATACACCTTGCAACCCTGAAATGTGGGTATCCCTAAATGCATCTCTTACGCGAGAATATGACGATGTTCGGATATATTCATCAACAATAAACACTCTTTTCTGTGTAGAATATGGCATTTTGAAAACACACACACGATGTCAGCATAAGTAGACACAATCTGGAATGCCGTTCGCGACAAACAGCAACCACTTAAGGCACAGAACACATAACAATTGATACATGTTCTTCTGTACCCACATTTCAGGTTTGCAAGGTGTATGTAATTTATTGCATATGTTCGAGAATAACCAACTTTCTCCTTTGTCGTTAAAAGTGCCTTAGTGTGATAGCCTGAGGTGAAACACATCTGTTGGTGACACGTGACACCAACAGTGTTGCCAGTGTCCTGCGTAATATTGTGAAAACATCGATTTTTGGAACAGCCCATTTATTCCCGTCTGCAATGTTTTTGAAACTTCGTCAAAGTTCTTTTTCTGTAAAATTCATTAGATGGCCATCCAAATTGTTCGTTGGTATTGTGAAATGTTGCGATAATTTTCCTCAATGGGTTCTGTGCATCAATACACACGATTTGCAAATATTTTTTTTCCGCCTTTGGCAACACTTTGCTTATTTGTTATTAAAACATGCATGTTCTTACATATGTTTGTCTCTCTAAATTTTCCCAATATACAGGGCATTCTCTTGGCAGAAAGCGTTTCTTCTCATTCCGTTTCGCTATTCCGTTATACGGTCGAAAACACCGGGTTGCGTGACTTTTCGGACACTCCGTAGATGACCAATTGAAACATTCCTAATTTTAAAATTGACTACTGTAGAAATACTGTGTAGAAAATATCATTAATGGCATGGTGTATATATATTTGTAACTGTTGTGTTTTAAATCATTGTTAAATAACTTTATTTTGTGTTCTTTTAACATGTTTGCTCTGGAAAGCACCGATGTTGTGTTATATGGAGCAGATGGCATTCAGTGCTTTGTGTAACGGTGTTTTTGGTGGGAACAAGTATGCTAATATACATGCTGCCATTGTAAGATCAGGTAAAGTGGAAGGTCTGGTGCAGTTGCATTTAAGTGTTCAAAAGTGATGTGATTTTTTGTGCCCAATAAGAATCAAAAACTGATATTGTAGATTAGGCACACACAGGAGATGTACTACGTAGAAATTTTCAGCGAAAAATGCAGGCTCGACCAGGACTCAAAATGGGGTCTCTGGCGTACCGTGCCATTGCTCTAACCATCCTCGATTCCATGCAGGTAAAACAATGATAGTGAAAAATCAGGGGAGGCCAAGCCGGAATGGTAGCTCAGTGGTTATAGAAATGGCATGGTATGCCAGAGATCCGGGTTTGAGTCCTGGTCGAGCCTGCTTTTTCACTGAAAATTTCTACGAAGAAAGTTATAGTTCATCCAGAGGGAGATATTGATGTTGAGAACATGACTATTAGAAAACTGGACAAAATATCTGTAGGTTTGAATAATATATCTCTAGATTCTGGTGACAAATGTGAAATGTTGGAAAAAGTCAGTGTTTGTGCTAGTGTTGCTGCACTCTGTCTCAGAAATCTCTGGAGCAAGGAACCAAAACAAATCTCTGCGCAAGTAGTGACTCGAGAGAGCTCGACCAATGAACATGTTGAGTTCATAGAGGGGAAAATGTGGCTGCAGATACCAGCAGTTTGCAACAGTGTGTACTGATTTGCTCCACCCACTCGCTTTCTTTCGTTCTCTACTATTATGCAATGCTTCACGTTGCCAAGACAGAGTGTAGAGGCAAGGTTTTCTTGCAGTAAAGCAACACACCTTTATGGACTGATGGTCCTTCATACATGTAAAAACAATGTTACAAAAAGAAACACTCTGACTCATATGCTGACAATGCAAGAAAATTGGAAAGAGAACAGACACTATTTCCAACTGTGTAAACTGTCCAAATAAACCTGGATTAAGTTTAAATCCATGTTTTTATGCTTATCCCAACTGCTTATGCTTATGCAACTGAGATTCTGCAATGAGGCAAACTG